>NC_034409.1:122811316-123052180 GCF_002078875.1 Numida meleagris
GAAAAGCAATGTGGAAGCAACCAGGGAGGAAAAGCAATGTGGAAGCAACCAGGGAGGAAAAGCAATGTGGAAGCAACCAGGGAGGAAAAGCAATGTGGAAGCAACCAGTGTATCCAACCAGTGCATGCACTTTTATTGTAAGGAAGTTTCTTAGTGCTGCTTTTGGAGACAGCATCCCAACTCCTTTGTGTCCTGAGAGGCAGTGCAAAATGTAAAGCTGCAGTTTCAGTACTGCAAGCACACTGACCATCTCTCAAATCTCACACTGCTAACTTCTAAGCACGTAACTAAACTGACTTGAAGCTCTGCATGTCTTTTACCTTGTTCTCTTATTTCAAACCCCCATGCAGTTAGCAGACCACACATGACAATATCCAACACAGCTTTGAAAGTGAGCTTCCAACATCAGTGCCATTTCAAGTGTTGATGCTCTTGCCAAGACAAACCCCTCTGAGCTTCGGACTGCCACAGCCGGACCACTGACAGCACATGAGCAAGGTGGGCACCACAGTGCCAGTAAGTTAATCACCCTAATAGGGAGCCCGCTCAACAATTCAAGTGCTAAAGTTCAGAGCAGTTCCTTCATCCATCAGTTTATAGAAGTGAAAAGCAGTATCCTCTTGCATCAAAGCAAACTCCTCGCTTCCCATAATCAAGACTTGAGATCCAGCCCACAGAAATGTAAACATCACTCAAGCCTGAACAGTTTCTATAGCACTGAAGAAAAACCACAAACTCTTAAGGTATCGGAAAAGGAGAAAAGATAAATAGCAGCGTGACACTATTTCACTCCTAAACCATTTCTAACATATAACTTTCTCAACTATCAAACTAAGCGCCACAAAGAAAAGGCCCAGGCCTTCCCAAAGGACAGACCTCTTTAATCAATTAAGAAGCTGAGGAGAGGTTTAAAAAGAAATATTGAATGTGATTTGATGCACTTTTTAATTGCTAGTTAATATGCGTGTTCAAAGTATTTCCCGTGCAGCTGAGTAATTCTGCTTGTTGCTGTTGATCACCACAGGAATATGGGTAGAAAAAAAAAATACAATGAAGATGCTTTCTTTTGCATGCTATTTTTTTTTTTTAGAACTGAAGAAAGAAATGAATGAACATTTTGTAGGATATGGAGGACTACATTAGAGCTCCATTTCTCAGCCACAGCATAATGGATCCTAATAACTTACAGGTCAGTTATTCACACAATTGACTGCATTTCTGTTGAAGAAGCTAGTAATTTCCAGAGATTAACACTAAATACTGGTTTTCTGGACACCAAACTTCACAGTCAAGTTTAAAAATTCTTAGTGTCTACGAGTACACAGCTAACTTTAGGGAGGCAACTGGTATTTATCTTAGAAAACACTCTGTTTTGTCTGTTTGGAGCACCATTAATGCTTCTTTTTTTCCCCAAAGAACACCACAGTACAATGCAAATGCCTGCTCTCGAGGCTAAAGGGTAAAGAATTACTTAAAATATAATTACTTAAATGAAAAATTGTAATAATTTCACTTACTACTAGAAAAATAAATTGATACAAATCACATGGAAAGGTCCTGCACCCAATTAATAAAGAAACATTCCTGTCAACGATTTAAACAATTAGGCTAAACAAACTACTGTTCACACCTAACCATAAGGAAAGTACAATGGAATTAAGAGAAATAAACAAGTCTGCCTGATACTGCTGCTTCTGGAAAGACAGCACCTCCAGCTGGGGCATGAATTCAGCACTGATTCAGGAGACAGGAACTCTATCTACTAAATCAACAACACAACTTCTTGCAACAGTCCAGGTTTCACTTGGAAATCTCGCCGAAATACCAGCCGAGCCCAGCCTAGATTAGAGTGCAATGAGATCATGGCTTGAGGAGGTATGGCTGCAGGCCCTTGTACAGCTGATATTAAAGAGGAACTTATTCAAATGATACATCATTCTTTCTTGAAATGCATACACTACCACTTTTTCGTATTTATTAATGTAACAAGGATAACGTTGACTGCAGAGCAACTTTGGAGTTCTCCAGCCTATTGCTAGCACAAGAAGCGAAATGCCTTTCTGTCCATCACTCACAATCAATGCCGTGATTGACACTACAAGCTGTGCATCACAGATAAGAGGCATTTTAAAGTAAAAGTAATCAAGATAACACAGGTATGGGAGACTTTCACAAGATACACAGCCAAGCACCCTGACTTTTCATTTTCATGAGTTCCAGTCAGACCTTCCTATTCAGGAAAAAAAAGAGGGAAAAACAAACTGCAATCCACAGCCTGTGTAACTTCTAATTACATTCCTCAGAGCAGTCATTTCACCTTCTGTTGAAGCACACACTTTACTAGACAAAGCAGGTCTTTTCTTTCAAATGTCAAATTAGGCAAGAACAAGTTGCCTTTGGGCAATTTTTTGGAATGTTATCGCACAGACACAGAGATCATAAAAAATGTAAAGCATTTTTAAGGGACATTATAAAAACAGCAGTAAGCAACACGATGACAATGTTACAAGCCTTTTTTTTTTTTTTAAACTATATATCAGCAGCACCAGTGGCACGTGGGTGGGGCAAGCGTTAGGACCAGCTCTGTTTAAAGACCGAGCAAGCCGTATCATGTACCTGTTTTCCTCCATGCCCCTGCAGCAGCAAGAACAAAAAAGGTAAGGAAATAAAACACAGAAAAAGGCTCTTGGCTGGCAGGTGAACTCGATATTCTCCCTACCTGGCTCAGGATACCCTCCAGGCCCCATTTCAGCCACAGAGCTCCCAGGAGCTGGGGACGCCCGCTCCTGCTGCCTGGTACCCAGCACAGCAGCGTGACTCCGGGCTGACCTCTCCCCACACTGCGTGCGCGCAGTGTTTTTTGTCCCAACATTCCAGTGGCTGCACACATGCTTATCTCCCTGCTGAGACTGAAAACATAGAGTTTCTCCTGCTTAGCGTGCCTTTCCCTTGGCGATTATTGGTAGTTTGGTGGATCAAAGGACGCTATGAGCTTGAAATCTACTCAATTAAAACAAGAAATTCCCAAACAGCTTTTGCAGTTCTTCTTGCCTTACAGCTCCCCACGATACTTGTTACAAAAACAGTTCCCTTCCTGTTAGCTAGTAAAACAGCCACACAACCAGGGAAACAAATGTCGAAGTTTGCTACACAGAAAGTGCTGCAAAATGAACAACTGAAGCTTTTTGATTAATTGTTCAGCTATGGCATTTTCTGGAGCTATTTCTCAGATGGTTCTGGTAGTTGTCCCACACAGAGCAAAGACAGCAGGAAACGCTTACACCACACACTTCCAGCATTTACACAAAGGTGCAAATTTCTTCAAAGGCTGACCTCACTTTCAAGATGGCGGTGAGAAAGGAGACGGGCAGAATTTTAGAAAACCCCCTTAAGTAACTGCTATCTGAAACTCCATTCACACCTTGCCACATTCCTCTCCACATCCTTATGGCATTTCATGTCATATGCCTTCCCTTCCCCAGAACAGCCCCGGACTTCAGCAAGATGAGCTCAGTATCCGGCTCACACTCAGACATGGTTCAAACAAATAAAATCAGAGTTTTTTCACCGACGTTTTGAAGGATTCAGACAAGCACTGCCACAAGCCTATTCAATAAAGGATTAAACTTGCCACAGGAGAGGAGTATGCAGCGACGAAATGGCATTCCCCTTTTCTGTGGTGGCCTAGCGATCCGCCCTTCCGCTCAGGAAAATGCAAGTTGAGGGACTGCTTTAATCACCTGGTACAAATTATTCTTCCCAGTGGCTTTCCACCGCTAGAAGCTGTGCAGAATAAACAAAACACACACCAGCATGGGTGGGCAAAACCATGTGGAAGATTTTTCACTTGAAGACTTCGGAGTCCGGGGGATGCAGGAGGCACCAGCTTCCGCCAATGGCTTCACACCTAGCTTGTTACACTCGCTTTCAAAAACTGCAAATGAAAATCCACTCCAAAACTTTAAACACAACGAAAGGACCCAGGCCGTCTTTTTGCCTGCAGTCAGTAGCGATGGTTTCAGGAGGCAGAGGGCTGCGGTTCCCCTTCATTATTACTTGGGTAACAGACCCAGCTGAAAAGGTTCCCACCGCCAGACATTTCTTCCTGCATACCACAGCCACATCCTCATGCCACAAATATTTAAAGCCTGTTACTTAATACCTAAGCAATATTATGAATAAGTATCACTGATCAGTCTTTAGATGTAGCGCTAGTTAGCTCTTACCACAATGGAGGAATCATTGGATTTGGCACTTGATAGCTACTAGACACATAGTAAGTGGTTCTCCTTTCCTCAAATGACTGCAGTTTTGATATTCAGTAATTCAGGATACCAGTAAGTAGTCAACAGATGCAAAGTCACCTCCTAGCCCACACATTTGCCAACACAGAAAAAAAACACAAACAATCTGAAGAGACCTAACTTGAAAAGTCCTTTGTAAAGTGATGCCAAGAGTGGAAGAAAGGAACCAACTGGAAAACCCTCAATGAAACAACCTAAAAGATAAAAACAAAGTAATTTCTGCTGGGGATAAGATAGGATTTTTTGACCACTAACACTCTACACGTACTTCTAACAGGACCTGCAAACCAAAAGCATACATTTCTTCCCTATAGATCTGGAGCCAAATGTTTTTCTAATGTGGATCTTTTTTAATTCCATATGGATCCATTTCAATGTGTTTCCGATTGTGTGACAAGAAAGCTGTCGTAACAGGAAAACCCAGCAGTTACTGGGGACGGGGATTCTGCAGGCAAAGCGCATCCAGATGAAAACCATTTTCCAGAAAATGTTATTTACTGCTTTAACTTATGCCCAATACACTGAGATTAAAGCTGTAAGTATACAAAGACTTTGAAAAAAGCCATGAAAAAAGCCAGAAAGTGCCTACTAACCCAGCAGCCTCCCCCTCCCCCTGCCTTTGGAGCATGGATTTGGTCACTATCCACAGACCTTTTGTTTAGAGAAGGAGGGAGATGCAAAAGGTCACCCTAATTGTTTTCCACGTGCCAGGGGGGCAGGGGCAGAGAAAGCCCGGTGTCAGCACGGTGGGTTCCAGACGCCGCTCTCTCCTTCACCAGCTGGGGCCCACAGCCGGGCTCCCTCTCTCGGCTTTCTCCTCAGGGCGGCTGCCAGCGCTCGCACCTACTTCACTGGCTGTTAATGGGAAATAAGTTGTGAGGCGGCAGACTGTGCCCTCGAAGCTCCAGCCGAGCTGCAGACTGACGCTGCGCAACAACCTGTTGTCCTAAAGCCTCTCTCGACGCACCCCCCAGGCTGCCCGCGCATCCCCGCACCCGGCGCTCACCGAGCCAGGCACTAACGGGAACGCGTGCCCTCCGCAACCTGCGTTGCCGGGAGGCAGCCCGAGTGCGGGCAGCGAGGCCAGGCCGGGCCCTCTGCCACCGCCGCAGGTGCGGGGCCGGCCCCGGCTCGCCGGCGCCGCGGGGCAGCAGCGCCCAACATGGAGCCGCACCTCCTCCCTCCCTCCCTCGCCCGCCGCCTCACCTTGGTGATGATGAGGGGCTCGCCGTGCTCCCGTCCGCCCTTCAGCGTGAAGCCCCAGGGCGCGCCGCCGGTCAGTAGCACCTCCACCAGCCTGTAGCCCTCGGACGCCCGCTGCTCCACCATCAGCACCACCGGCTCCACCAGCACGGCGCTGGGCAGCCGTTCCCGCCCGCTCCGCAGCCCCACGTCTTCCATGGCGCTCCCGCGCCGCCCGTCGGGGCCGGGGCTCTGCCGGCAGCAGCCCGCCCCGCCGCTACCCGCCCCGCTGCGCCGGCCGGCCCGGCCCCATCGGCGGTCAGAGAGCTGTCCCCACCCTCCCTCCTTCCCCGCCCTCGCCACCGCCTCCTCCCTCTGCCCGGGGTATTGTTTCACGCCGATGCCGGAGCCCGGCGGCGGGGGGCCGGCTCCAACTTGTGGCAACTTGGGACGGCGGGAGGGAGCTCCGCCGCCTCGCACCCCGACACGGGGGTGAAACCCGCTGTGCGCGACAGGGAACCGCTCTCCCCTCGCTCTCCAAAGGGACGACCCCGTGGCGAGGAGGAGAAGGATCGGCCCCTGGCCGGCCACCAGACAAAGGCGGCGGGGAGGGGTCCGCCAGCCAGCCCCGCGCCCAAGCAAAGCGGCGAGCAGGTGGAGACCCGCCGCTGCAACTCGGGAAGAGGCAGCGCGCGGCCGCGGGACTTCTGCCCTCGCGGTGCCCGGCGGCGGGAGGGAAGGAGGACGGGGGGAGGAGGTGCTTTCCGCCGCGCCGTTGGGGGAGGGCTGGGTGCTGGAGCCGGGCAGCGTGGAGGGCAGGGCAGCGCGGACGGGGACGGAGGAGGGAGGGGGGGCGGCCGGGGGCGGTGCTTGCCCACGGCCCCTCCCTACCGCTGCCCGCCCCGTAACGACTCCGCCACCTGCGGGGCGGGAGGAGTTCGGAGCTGGGCGCACCGCCCCTCCGCGACCCTCTAGCGGCGGCTGCGGGGTGGGGCGCGCTGTGGAGAGGGCCTGGCCCAGGTGGTTGTGGGATTCGGGTCAGCAGTTGGGTCGGAATGGGGCAGGTAAAGGACGCCGGTGGGAAACGTACAGTGAGAATACCAACAAGGCTGTTAAACTGAAACACTCTTTGGCGGTATAGTCAGTGCTGTCCGTTTGCCTGGAGTTTCTGAGCACCAGTGCACAACAGTGTCATTTTCTTCTCACCACCAGACAGGTGAATCAAAGACACACAGGAAAATCTGTGTGTTATTCTCTTGAGAGGCTAGTGATTCTCAGCATACTTCCACGCGTGAGAAATGGTCTCAGGAAGGTGCACAGCATAAACAGTGAGATTTCAGGATTCTGTTTGTATGTTCACACACACTGCTTCTAGAAGTGGCCATCATGACCATAGAATCAGTAAGGCTGAAAAAGACCGCTAAGATCATCCAGTCCAAACATCAACCCATCTCCACCATGCCCACTCACCATGTTCCTCAGTGCCACATCTACATGTTTCTACAACACCTCCAGGGACAGTGACTCCACCACCACCCTGCGCAGCCCGTTCCAATGCATTACCACTCTTTCTGAGAAGAAATTTTTCCTCATATCCAACCTGAACCTCTCTTGGCACAACTTAAGGTCATTCCCTCTTGTCCTATCACTGTGGCTGTGGAGAAGCAGCCAACCCCCACCTCACTACGACCTCCTTTCAGGTCGTTGTAGAGAGTGATAAGGTCTCCCCCGAGCCAGCTCTTCTCCAGACTGCACAATCGTAGTTCCCTCAGTGATGACGTATTCTGACCTACTAGCTGCTGTTTCAGCTTATTTATTCCTGTGGTGGGTTTAGGCAGGCCTGGTAAAATTCTTCGGAAAACATACAGCCTTCCTCTAAATACAGCAATTTGTTTCTATAATATCTTCAGTTATTACCTATCAGAACTGTTCTTAATACTCAAAAAATAGTCTCAGAGTTGAGCAGCAGCAGATTGGAGGATATATGGTTAGGAGAGAAATACTTGAGGGAGACTGACCATGGAGAAGGGCACCCAAATGGCTCCAACTTACACATAGTTCCTGCTAAGTTCAAACTTTACACCAAACCCTATGTATTGCATGACAACGTATAAGGCCTTAGATAACTTGCGGATCTTCATTCAGATTTATTCTCTAATTCTTTTCTGCTATTTAGACAAATGCTGCTTATAAGACAAAAAAACCAACAACACAGGTGATGGGAGATAGTTTTCTCTGTATCCTGCCTCCAGTTGTTCTTTCATCTGAGGAAGTCTTCTGTTATGTTTGTATAATGCATATCATGTTGTCCACACAGCAATTTGTATACTCAGTACTCCATAGCTCAAAGTTTTAAAGAGCTGAAATATACAATTCAGTTGCTGCTGATGAAATATACACAACGATAATTTGAAATTTAATGTATCCCAAATTATGCACACTGAATTGAAACTGAAATATAATAGTATACATCATAGATGCAAAGAGCAAATTGTACTTTCAAAAATGTCTTCCTTGACTGTATCCCCACATCATCAACTGCCAAACATTAGTTCTTCTTCATCTGGAACTTTTTATTGTCTGTAAGAAATTACAGAGCTCATTACTATTCTACCTTTTGGACTTGATCTTATAAAGCCACTATTGAAAGATGATAAAGAAATCTTGAGCAGATTTTAAAATTGGAGCATCAAGAGTCTGGAACTGGTGTCTATACTGAAGATTCCAAAGGAAGGTAGTCAGACACTGGGTTTGGGTTGGTTTTGTTTTTGTTTGTTTTTCGTTTTCTCTTTTAGTGTTATAAATGGAAAGCCAAGAGACCCGTATGTAAAGTTCCTCACGCATATAAGTTTTGCCAGAACAAGGCAAGAGGTTTTCTCTTGTCATATCAGTCACATTTTTCTTCACATTTTTTACATCCTCCTTCTGTGTGGGATTTGAACCCAGTTGGAGAGGTGTACTTGTGCTTTTCTTAAAATATTGTGATAATTTTATTACTTGAATTTCTGTAACTTCTGCCAGCCTTCTTAGGTTTTCATTTAGTCATAAAGAACAAAGGATTTAGTAAATGTGTCCTAAAATCATAGTTTTCATTTATATAACAGTGCCAATGGTAGCTATGTTTGTCTAATAAAATCCTCAAAGTCTTTAAGCTTTCTCACTTAAATCTTGTTTTCATTTGTCAAGTGTTGCCTAAATATACCGGTGTTAGCAATACAAGGTAGGGGAATATAAATGTGTGGAGGGAAGTAGCAGACTTTTTTTGTGCTGAGGACAGAGCAATGACCAATTCTGCATAACCATTATTCCCTTCTGTAGTCACCTGTGCCATTATTATTATCAAAGCTACTTTACAGTGATTTTAAAAACTTACTCAAATGTCATGCACAAGGAGCTATCAAACTTTATTAAGCCATGCACAGGCTCAGTTTGTGAGCCCCTCTTCTATAACAACAAAAGCTTTCTGCAGTAAACTCTATTCCTTCCACAGTACTTCTGTGTTCAGACTTTGAAGTTTAATCTATGTTCAGACCTCAGTATTTGAAGTTTAATTAACAATTTCAAGTGAAGTTTTGTTATACAGGGTTTATTAAGCTTTCTTTCTTTCACAGATTGCATACCTGTTCCCTGTTTAGTCCCTGAGCCTGCCAAAACTCAGAATAGATTCCTCTATGGTAGGTTTTTGTGTTAACAATCTCAAACACAGTATGCTGTTAAGACACAGCCTATTTTACCTTTATGGCAATCAACCACATATATTTTCCTTAAGGCATTGAATTGTGGAGGATACCTGCAGAATGACTCTGGAATAGTATTATACTTTCCATCATTGTGCTAGAGCCTACAATACCAGCTGGTTTTGGTTTGTCTTGGTTTGTTTTTCCCTCCCAGTGGTGGAGACATCTGAAAACATCAGAGGCTTCTGCTTCATAGGCAACAGAGTAAAGACCTGAGGTGAGTTAAGCCTTTACAATTACCCACTGTTTGTTACCACTGCTTTCTTGGAGCTTACTGCCAAACATTACAGCTGAGTGAGGAGACAAAGCACCTCTGCCTCAGCCATTTGAAATAGAAAATTGATGCCCTAGGACATGCATAGTTCATCTACAGTTTAAGCGGAGATAGTAGGCTATGAAACAGAGCAGATGAGCCATGACACATTTTCCTCATTTAAAGGAGTTGCGACCTCCAGCAGAGAATCTCAGCAGACTGGTACGCACTGTCAGCGGCATTTGCCAAAATGGCCTCTCTGTTTGCTAATTGCGCCAACACATCTTATTCCATACAATCAGCTACAGAATTGCTTTAGTCACCAGTGGTGGAAGAAATGTTGATACATAGACATGTACCTACACTGTGATATCTACAATGAAGATGAAAGGATTTGAAAACCCTTTTTCTAGGGGCTAGAATTTTGTGAGGATACTGTGAATCCAGTGATAGTGCTGACAGCTTAAGGGGGAAAACAGATCACAAGGTTTGAGTTATGGAATTGCCTATCTTATTCCCAAAGAGTTCTCTGTAGATGTTGATTCCACTGGCAGAGCAATCTGTAATATGACTGTTGAAATCTGTAGGGTTTGTAGGCATGTGTTGCATGTGGAGCAAAAATGAATTCTTTGTAATGTTAATGGTACATTTAGTGAAACATACAGTGAAACTTCAGTGCCTTTGAAAGTAACCATCACAGAGACCAAAGTAGCTGAAACAGTGATAGAAGTTCCTGTAGCAGATGTAATTTTTTATAAAGTAATTCAAGGGGTGGCAAGCTGCTGGCAGTTTACTCTGGAGTCTGAAAGTCCTGAAACCTGGAGAAACAGGTTGTGTAGCAGCCCAAGAGACAGACAGACATCTTGGCATAGCTGGAAACCAGGAGGGTTTACTTTGGAAACCTGCCATCTTCCTTCTGATGAATTCAACATAATCATGCTCTTCTGCTGAACACTTTTAATTTCAACAGATGATCTATTTTCCCAGAATGAAAAATACCACACTGAAAAACTGCTGGATATCTCCTTTGTGATTTAGACACTTAAAAAGCTTTCCCAAGTGTGTCCTGTTTCTCTTGTATTGCAAATAAGGCTTCATGAGCTCACAATTAATGCTGGATAAACCTTTAGAAGTTCTTGATCTTTCAGAGAAATATTCAGATATATGTTGACCTCTTTAGTTCTTTAAGAAGAAAAAAAATTGTTCTGTGTTCTTTGTCTAGGACTTTTTATAAAGGTAGAATTTGTGAAAGAATAGTATTTCATATGAAATTCTGGTATGTGTATCCTCTGAAGGTTTTGATTCAAACTTTTTTCAATTCTAAGTACTGGATCTTGAGACATGGACCACTTCCATATTAAAGTAAACCATGAATTTAGCAACATCTAGGTCTTAGCTGCAGAGATAAACCTAGGATGGAAAAGACTCCATGATTCTACCTGCAATGCTGAATCACTGAGAGCCAAAGAGACAAGAATTAACTCAGATTTGCCTTGATTTGCTCTGTTCCTGTGACTAAATTCAACTACAACAGACTTGTCTTAGAAGGAGTTGACTCAGGCAGAGCAGGCACAGCCAGCAAGTGAGCTGCAAAGAACACAGGCAGTCAAAAGCACAGGTCGAGCTTACTCTCTGAACCCCTTTTGTTTATCACTGTATCCTCAAATTGCGTCAGCAAAGTCCTGTAACAGTCTTGCTGTCAAAGATCCTCAGTCTGGTCTAAAGAAAACTTTATTGGACACCAATGATGCGCACAAGCAGCATGTACAGAACACCAGAAGGGATGCAAAGGAATTTCATACCTAACAAAGCCATACTTGGTACACAAGACCACTGGTGTAGATAGATACACTCTTCATGTTCATGATGTCTTAGTTTTCAAGCATTGGAGCATTATCAGGAAGCCATGCAGTACTGCCTTTTACAGGCACTTCCAGAATAACTTGTAACTGGCTGGGTGCCCAGACTCCTGTATAATTCCTTGTAGAACACAGCACATCGTGATCTGCACCACCAAGTCCTTACGGTCTGTCTTTGCACCCAGTGCAAGCTTCCATACCCTTCACTCCTACATCGGCTGGGCAACCAGATTATAAAAAGAAGGAGAAAATGAAAGGAAAAATTGACACAAGTATGGCTCTGGGATTTAATTTCAAGCAAGTCTTGTAGTGGAGAACACACCTTCTGTAAATCAGTGCTCTTTGCAGCCATGTGTTATTGCTGCAGAGTTGCGCAGTACTGTGTGGGGACACACTAGTGACACATCATCACAAATGCCTAGTACCTCAAGCAATTTTCTGAAGGTAAAAGAGCTCACTGTGGAACAAACTGTGGCTGTGAATGACCAAGAGAAAAAAACACATGATTTGCTAACAGTAATATTCTCAGCTTAGCTCCTGAGAACGATCAGACCTATAGACAAAGGAGACCAACACTGATTCCTATAATCCATAACGTGCTTCATGACTTAACATTTACATGATTTTGCATGATAACAAGAAGTCAAATAAAAGGGAAAGAGCTACTCCTCATGTGGTAGCAGAATCAGAAGACAACATAAAGCTAATGAGCAGATGAACGTGTAACCAGATTTCCCTAGGGATGGGGTTTTCTGCTGGCAGGCAAATTCAGGCACAGGTTAAGTCATGTGTAGGGCCATGGTGCTTCTGTTATCTGTATAGCTGTTCCAGTTCCTGCATCAGGCCCCTTGGTCAAATCATATTACAGGATATCAGGCTACAAATTTACAAATAAACTAAACGGCAGGGTAAGAGCGTGTAGGTTCAAATACAGGTACATGGCAGTCTGTGCTGTCTGTACTGTCATTGTTAGCATGCTAACTAGGCAATATCTGAGCACGGTTTTGGGGATAACATGGATCAGTGCCTGTTACATTGTGGATGAAACCTCCCTTTTTCAGTTGTGGAAGTGTTGCAGCAGTACGTACATATATACATGTATGATATAGCTACATTTTGCTATATCATATATATCAAAATATAGCATTAGCTATATTTTGGCTATATGAATGTGTGCATTAAGAAGCTTTGTTGTCATTTCAGTGAAGCACCATCTGTAGCATTTATTCTTATTGCTGCATTTCTATCTTTGTGCTTTAGGAAATGTTTTACATTGCCCATCCTCCTTGACAACACGTTGTGTAATAACATTCTCTATATACATGGTGCTGTGCCACTTGTCCTTACGCAACAAAAAAATGGCACGGTCTCATTTTAATTGCTTGAGCAATGTAGCCTCAGAGGCTGACAAGCAGTCTTTAATGCATTTAAACTCTGATATCAGAGCAACATATATCTAAATTCTAGTGATTTTGAAGTAATACAAATACTAATATGCTATTAGTTAGAAGCAACTAATAAGAATTCATTGTAGAATCCCCAGTTAATAGATAGAATTTGGTTTTTATTACTACTATTGAAAAGCACCTCCTTTCTGTTGTTTTCACGCTCACTGTGATACCATATTTTTTTTTATTTAGACCTGCCTTAAGTTATGAAGGATTTAAGCAATAGAACTGAAGTGTGACTAGGTGCTTTGGGGCTGAAATGAAAGCCACTAGAAACTGAAAATATTTTGATAGACTTACTTAAAAAACTTTATTCAACTTTTTGTTAACTTTGTGAAAGTTCTGATGTTAACAGAATCACAGTTGTCAAATTAGAAATAGGCCAGCTTTGCACAGTTTTCAAGGCCAGGCTGGATGGGGCTTCGAACAACCTGGTCTAGTGGGAGGTGTCCTTGCCTATGGCAGGGGGTTGGAACTAGATGATCTCTAAGGTCCCTTCCAACCCAAACCATTCTATGATTCTATGAGAACTGGAGCAGAGGTGACCAGAGAAAATGCCAGCGGGAGGGTTTCAAGTGTTCTGTCTGCAGCAAATGCTGTGAAATAGGCTTTTTAAAGGGTAAATAAAAGCAAGAGGCCAGACTATGCATGAGAGCAGGCAAAGGTCTTGTAATCTACAATTTTTCACTTGGACTTTGTCTTCATTTGCTAGCAAAAACCAAACAGACCTTCCTTTTTTCTGCCTATCAGCCATATGTAAATAAATCTCTGGGTGCGTTCTATAAATAACCACAGTTCCTTCATTACAAATGGCCTTTTTTCTCTCAGCGTAGTTACACAAAACCTGAACCTTGTCAGATGGAGATCATAGAATCCTGTGAGAGTGCACCTAAACATGGGTGCAGCATGAAGTCATTAGTAGCAACACTATAGCAGGGTGCCGTGAAACATCAAGTGTCCATGAGAATCTAGGTTCTACATTTAGGGATTTGGGAATATCACGGCAATATAAGGCCAATTGAGTGTGCCTGGGAGTACACAGGGGCAGGAACTCTTACTGTGCATGCCACCTCCCCATGGACTGCCATGACTTTTTATACAAAAGGAGTAGAAATGCTCTCCTCTTTTTGGGGTCTACAGCAGAAAAGTTTTAACAGCTGATGGGAGGTTTGAGGAAATCCTACTGAGTCATATGAATGAGAAAAATTGTCAGCATTCGGCTGACAGACCTTTCCTGATATGAGCCTTTCTAAGTTGAAAGGTTAAGGCTGCTGTGGGAGGTACTGCTTCATTAACCTGGATTTTGTCTCCAGGATAGAGTCTACTTATGGCAGTGAGGCATTGTTAGTAACATCCTGAGGAAAACGGATGTTTTTTTTTCTCTTGCCCATCTTCTGTGAGAACTCAGCTCCTGTTACAACTCCAAAGGTTAACTTATTTTGAAAGTCTGAATTCTGGAGTAGAAGAGGTACACAGATGGTTTCTTTCAGAACACTGCATTTTCTGAAGCAGCTTCAGAACCAACCAACTTCTTGTGGTCATGGTCCCAGGCAGGTCACTATAGGAGTACCTGAGGCAGCCAGACTATTACGTAAATGTACTAAGTAGCCCTGCCGTTCACCAGATGAGCATACCCAGTAAGGTACTTGGGTGCTGATGAGTTGGTCTCATTACTTTTTCCACTCTGGGCTGAAAGGTCATCTCTGATATGGGAATCATGATCTTCAGAATGGAAAAGTCAAGGGCAATTCTTGCACTATCACACTTCTGTTTTTACTCTTGAGCTTCCTCTTGATTTCCTGAGCTAGCTAAGGCATGCTTTTGAGCTTTCTGCTCTTTTCAGAAACTACCAGATAACAATTTGTGGAGCAGGAGGTTGTAGTTTCCTTCACCCTGTCCAAAGTTACTGGGGGGTTGACTGCCAGTTGTGCAGCCATTGGAAGGGACAGAAATCCAGTGATGCTTGTGGGATTTCAGAGAAGAACAACAGCCAGACCCTGAGCTCTGTACCTGAGCTGAACACTTGGACTTTCAGTATTTTCCCTTCAGCATTTGGCTACGGCGTTCACCAAGGCCATCTAGCTGGCCATAGTACACTGACATTTCTAGTGACAAAATTCACAGATCCTTAGAGACTTTTTTGCATTCTAAGTACTGTGAAATTAATTCTTAATATATTTTGATTTGGATACATAGACTGACCTGGGAATAGAGGTTTTATGAGATCATTTTCTTGTGCTAGTGGGCTTTGAAAATTTTACTTCAGGTAGCAGGAGACGCAATCTAATGGGATCCCACAGTCTGACAATCGTGATGAGGATATAAGAATGTCCCACCTAATTTATCCTGAGGGAACCAACTAACAACGCTTCTAAAAAAGAATGTGGAAGCAGTGGTGCCTAGGGAACCTTCTGAAGGTACTGAGGATGGGGTAGACATTCAGCATCCTTGTTGATCAGGGTACTTGTCTGCATGCTTAGAAAAACATTAAGGTCCAATTTTCAATATCACTCTGTGTGGGAAGGATAACATTCTTTCTTTTCAGTCTTTTACAGCAGTCAGTTGAATGAAATATTGCTGGGAAGGTTCAGCCTGTACATCCATACCACCAACATCCATCTCAGGCATTGTGGGCCAACATAATAAAATAGGAGGCATTACTTTTAGAGTATCCCTAATATAAAGATGACAGCAATTAATGGTGGAATTTGTCCAGAAATGTGGCCACAAAATCTGTCTCAATGCAAGTTCAAAGACTAATATTCTCAACGTTGGCATAGAGAATTGGAGATTTTGTTCTTCCAGTCCCTGGTGTTTTTTTTCCTTCAGTTTACGAATGCATTTTTTTCTATTCATTTACTATGTTTTTCAGCCATATAAACCTTATTTATTTAATGCAAAAGAGGCACAGTTTCCATAACAAATTTGCATGTGCTTGTTCACAGAAGTAAAGCAGGATAACATTCTCCTAGAGAAGGTATATAAGAAATCAGTAAAATATAGGTAACATGATTTCTTTTGTCAAATACGCACGCTTATTTAGCTGTCCAAATGTACACTAATTTTGTGTATTGATGTTTTTATTCTTAAAGGAAACAAAAAGAAAAACATTATGCAGTGGAGATGCATTTATTTTTATCCTTTTATAATAACATTTACCATCCTTAAATGTAAATTAATGATTTATGCCTATATATTTATATGCAAATCACAGGGGGAAAGGAAGTGATACCACTGTTTTTCTTCTAATTCTTTCAGTGTAATCTCTAGCTGCTACAATCATGACAGATGTTACACTCAATATCACTGTTTTGATATTCCTGCCTAAATTTACAGGAAACATAAGCAGAAATAATCAAGTATGGATTTCCCAATTCATTTCATTTATGCATTGAGGGAAATGCGATTTTAAAAACTAGGTCTAAATATTTATAGTGGTACCAATGGGAAGAACTGTAAAAAGTGCTGTAAAAGTAGTCCAGTTTCTTATATGGTAAATCTAGTTACTGGAGGCCTGTGCAGATAAAATGAACTGTGCTAAGCATACAGAATATTTATATGTTCAGAGAGCGTATTGCAGAATCTGTTGGGAAGATCATAACTTGTTTTATTGCACCCATTCGGCTTGCAGACAGGCTCACCTTTCATCAGTTTAGGAAATGTTATGCCAGGTAATGTGTATAAGACCAGTAAAGACTCAAGATCACGAACCATTGATAAAATAAAGAGTTTTTGCATTTGCAGAGTAACAAAGATCTTTACTGGGAGCTTTAAATGGAGGCAGAGATGCACTGAATTGTACACATTAACTAATAATGTCTCTATATCCATAAATTTCCTTCTGCTTTCTCTACCTTAATTAAGCCCCAGACTTAATTAAAACAGTGATTAAAATATCTGTAACTGCATACTCAAGCATCAGCTGTACCATGCTCCTCAAGAGCAGAAACACATGCCTGTCATATTTTTGTAAACCTGTTTTCCTTTTGGGCCAGACAAGGCAGTATTTCATCTCAATGATGCACACAGGCTGTACCTCAGAAGTGCTATTTCCTGGGTCCAAGGAGAGCGTGTGTGGGTGTTTCTGAAAGCTGTGCATATGGAGTATGTGCTTGTTTTCCTTGCAAGGAGTGCGGTATTTCTTTCTCATTCTTGGACACATTGCTGCAAATATGTAAAAACAGGAATGGAACTTTCAGTGTTGAGCAATGCATTTGCTCTGCACATCTGTTTGATTGGTTTTTAAAATGACCACTTTAATTGAACGTTTCATGTATGTCTGCTAATGTTTATCTTCAAGCTACTGCATTTGGTTAACTGGGATACTGCCTTGGTGCAGAAATGAGGGTGTGTGTGGTACCACTGAGGTCAGTGGGAGCTATGTCTGTAATTTCAGGGGAAAGGGATCTAGGAACTACGATTTGAGCTGTATTGAATACCAAATAATGTTCCTCAACAAGGCAAAATAATTCTTCTCTTACTTTCTGCTCGTTCTTTTCTGTTTCTTTTGCCATTGGCCCCAGCTTTTATCCTCTCATTTTCATAATCATGCGAAGCCAAAGTAATCTCAGGTATAAGGCTGCCAAACCAGCTTTGGATTTCTGTGACTGCTGTGACTCTTTACACTGAGTGCAGCCGTGAGGGCCAGACTAGATCATTCTTACCAGCTGAGATGCTGGGCAGCTTATTAGTTTGGCTGATCCATCTCCTATTTAGCCTCAGATGTCCCTGTGTAAAGACATGTCTGTTTTCATCATGGCAGGTATCCATTCACTCATTAATAACTTTATTTTCTTTTCATATCTGTTCTACAACAGGTCACAGACCTTGTTTCCAATACAAATGTGCAGAGAAAGAATCACATAACCTCTCTGTAAGAAAATGCGTGATCAAATGCTGAGAGAGTAGGAGAGAAGGGATCCAGAAGCAGCGGTTAAAAAGCAGTCCTCCACTCAGAGAGGTAAAGAATAAGATTAGGGTATACAGCTGGAAAAGCTGTGGAGAGAAAAGGGGAGCAAGATATAAAATACTGACCTTCATGGTGTAAGTCTACAGTTGAGGAATGCAAGTAATTTTGAGGTGGCCAAACAAAAGGGATAGAAAAGTTAAAATAATTAAATAGTAAATCCATACGGGCAAACTAGAAAACCATAGTCAGGAACAGTGAAAACAAATAATAAGCAGAAAAAAGCAAAACACATTAAACGTTCCTATCTGGAAGCCAGAACAAATGGTCAGGATAACAACTTGACACACTTTCAAACATTTAAAAGAAGGAGAAGGACAACAGGAATAGTGAGAGAAACAAGAAAATCATAGTAGCAGTGAAAGGCTTCTATGGAACAGTTTCACTTTCTGCCTGATAATCTAAAAGTAATGCTGTTCCACATGTAGATCAGGAAAGTAAAGCAATCTTCCAATGAGAGCAAGCATCATTTATTTTAATATATATGTATTTGCATTGTATATGTGGTATACAATGGCTTTATTTTAAGTAATAATGTCTCTGTGGGATGCTTTAAATTTTTGTTCTTTAATAGCACTGGAACCGGTTCCTTTCTAATCACTTTTAGTAGTTTCTTCCAGACCAGTTTTTAGTGTTTATTGTGAATTTACCAGAATCTGCATGAAAATGAAACTGCAGTCATTGTCTTTTAGGCAGTGATTTGTAGGAGAAAAAGGAGAGCATTTTCTGTTACGCTTACTGATATCACAGCTAGCTGGGCGATTGCAGTGCGGTATCTTGACAGAGGTAGCAACTCCATGCACTGGTGCTTCATCTGAGATGGAACAACGACCAAGGAGCCTCAGTCCAACGGAGCATAGATATTCTTTGCCTCAACAAGAAGGCATGTTTTGGAGCAGGGCAATCTGGTTCATAACCTTCCTGTCTCCAGTATGTTTTTGTGTGCATGGTAGTAGCAGCACATAGGATTATAACATCTGGATTGCTCACCTATCCTCATCCATGGATGAGGAGTAAAATCTCTGTGTGCTGGAAAGCAGCAAAAGCACCCAGAGAGCATTCAATTTCTCGCTCAGCTGCTGTAACAGGCAATAAGAATGCCTCAGTCCTTGTTAGAGCCAGCAGAGCCTACTCAGCAGTGCAGCTCACCATGCACATTGGTGGCAGGAAGAGCTGAACAGCTGTAGGCTAAGATTAGGCTCTAGGCTTGGTGGCCAGAGATCTTTATGGACTGTGCTGGGATCAGAGACACTAGCTGATGTGTGAACACCTGGCTCTGTAAGCTAACATCCTGCTCTTTGGATGCCGCAGCATTGGCAGGGCTGGGGCATCCAGACTGTCTTCTCTGCTGCAGGCGAACTTACTGGCTGAAGCCTGTGTTTCATAATGACTATATACACAGCATCCCCTTGCCATTCATCCAGCTGCTAATATACAAACAAGGGCATTAGAAGAGAAAAAAAGTAAGGTTAGGTCATTTGTTCTTGCAGGGACTGATTATAATATCCACAACTGTTATTTAGCATCCAGTTCACTTCACCTATGCTTCTTTCTGTATATTTCTTCATTCTGTTCATATAAACACAGTTTATGGAGGTGTGGGGACTGATGCAGGGCATTTGAAATTTCTCTGAGAAGGGAGAGTTAATTTTTGTATTCATGATTGTATTTTGTTCTACATCTAAGAGGACTCCTGACTAAAGGATATTGTTAACTTATAAAGAAAAAGCAAACATTTCAGGTCAAATTCCTGTTTTCATATTAAACCCTTACCAAAAAGAAAAAAAAAAAGAAAGAAAAATATTCTTGTGGAAGCAAAAATCCTGGAATTTTCCACCTCTGATTTAACACAGCACAGACTGAAGAGAAGCCTCTGTGGTTGTGGTTTAAATGGGATGAGGTTAATATGGCTTCCTGAAGGTAATCTCTTTCCACAGTGATAGGATGTAGTGCTTCTCTTTTTAATTAGAGAGGTGGGTGGGTTGGATCCCTAAAATTTAGATTTGGGTTTGGGTGTGGATTTGTAGACCTGCTCCTCCCAGCAAAAGCTGGGACTGATTGTGTCCAGGCCCATCTTTTGAATTAATTTTCAGTAATTAAAGTGCAGTGTGTGGGAGGGGGCTAAAATGAAATACAATTAAAATGTAATGCTCCTTCTTTGGTATCCCCATCCTTATTCATTTTAAACCATTTCCAATGCTCTGATGGATTTAAGTCTTCCTGTATCACACACTGTGCAAGCAGAAATGTTTGAGTGAACTCTTGCCAATGGCTCTGAGCAAGCATGGGGCATGTTTCAGATTACACTGGGTGGTGTTGTTCTGATCTGATCTCCTTGCTAGGAGAGGCTGAGAAAGGCTGCTCTAGGGGATTTACTTCCAGCAGCAGCAGCACATGATCCCTCAATCGCGTGATTCTCACCACTGAGGTCTAATGGGGAGGGTGAAGAAAAAGCTCACGCTGCCTTTTGGAAGCAACAGCGGCGGCTTCTGCTCGCGGGCCCCCTCCACCAGCCGGATGCTTCATGGCCTCTCCCAGGTTAGAAACCTACTGCTGTCCCAACCGGGATGCAGCCACGCAGCTTGTGATGAACTTCCAGCCCCAGGTCTTCTGTGGGGTCTGCATTGGCAGCGCCTCCGCCAGCCTGCTGCTGACCATCCTGCAGCTCCTGCCGAAGAAGGGGCAGAGTCTGCGGAAGATGCCCAAAGCCTCCTCCTCCTCCACCATTCTTCTCCTTATCTCCGTGTGTGACATCCTCGGTGCCTCAGGTAAGCGCCATCTTGGCGTCCCTCGCCCGTGCTGCAGCAGGCCCTGCCGGCAAATGGTCGGGAATGTGCTGCGTGTGTTCAGGGGAAGGTCTGGGTTGAGAGAGATGAGAAAAGGGCAGTCCTTGAGGGGAGAAAGGTCTTGCTTAATAGCTAAGTTTTAAAAGTAAAAGTTCTTGGCAAATCTACACCAAAATCTCTACTTCAAATTAAAATCCTGCACTGGCTGGCACTTAGAGGAAGGCGTAGAAGCAGAGGCGAGGGAGCACATGAATAACTAAAGCTGACTTACACAACTTAGCTGATCCTTAGGACTGCGCTTGGAAAATACTTGCACATGTCTGTAAATCCTCTCAAACAGAGTCAGTGCCACTGTTCACATACCAACCCACAACTGGGCACAGCAGGCTGGCGGCACGGTGCGTGGAACCGCAGCTGTGCACAGATCAAGCACGGCACCAGCATGGGGAAGGGGAGAAGCACCCTTAGCAGGGAGCCCTGCCCCCGGTGATGGGCTGTCTAAATCTGCCCTGGAATTTACTGCCAAGTTAGACAGAAATTACCAGGGCACTTACTGGGGAAATGAAGGCTCAGTTTTTTCCACATTAACATCTTTTCTCTCGTGTTAGATCACTGAGGTAGTACTGCTGTGTAAGTCTCTCTGGCTGCCTGTGAAAGGGATAGGATTTTACACCTTTTCCACTTCCACACTTAGCCGGGTCTTCACATGGTACATAAGAAATACCAATATTAAAACAGGCGATGGATGGGAAAATAGAGAAAGACATGGAAAGAGCACAAAAGCACTTAGAAAAGGGCCTTGCAATCATAGTATCATATAACCACAGAACCATAGAATCACCATGGCTGGAAAAGTCCTCCAAGATCATCCAGCTGTCCACTTACTTACCACCAATATTTCCCCACTAATCATGTCCCTCAGTACAACATCTAAACGTTTCTTGAACACCTGCAGGGAGGGTGACTCCACTAGCTCCTTGAGCAGCCTGTTCCAGTGCCTGACCACTCTTTCGGAGAACAAATTTTTCCTAATCCCAGTCAGATGAGGCCAGCAGTACATAAAGTTATTTTTTCCTTTTCTCTTTTACAGGCAAACTAAAACTATTTATCCACAGTTGTGCTTGAATTAGACTCACTTTGGTGGATGGGAAGTGTGGTGTGCTGGTGCTTTGTGCTGGTGCCTTAGGGCCTATTTCAAGCAAACCCACTAAATCTCAGCAGCAAAAAGTCACTATTGTTCTTACTGAACTGCAAGGCCACGCTTTGTTCAGCCCTTTGACAGATAGGAAAAGAGCTGCTTGTAAAATTGAAGACAGTGAAAAGTGTTAAATAACATTTTTCTGAAACGAGGAGTTGTAGAGAAATGACCAATAGCAATATGAATATCTGCAGGTTAAATTGTAAGTTGCTAGTTACTGGTAATGCCAATCAGTTAAATGCCACTGGATTTCTCTTAGGGAAGTGTATGATAGTATCTGTAGGTAAGTGAGACTTAGATCTCCATGATATGACGTGGTGAATTCCCCAGGCTCACGGCTGCTTCCCGTGAGCCCTCACCCCAGTATCCAGTCTGCACTGCGCTCCCCTGTGAGCACGCAGAAGCCAGGCTGCTGTGCAGAACATGCGACCAGCAGCAAGCATGTGACTGCGATCATGCTGACAGAAAAAGAGCACTCATGTGTTTCTCTTCAGGTGTGATCTTCAGATCAAGCATCTGGTTGGGCTTCCCGAGCTTTGTCGCCAACATCTCGGTGGCCAATGGGACCGATGTGTGGCCCTCTGCCTTCTGCGTGGGCAGCGCGGTAGGTACAAGGGTACACTCCTGCTTGCTTTGCTCACACAGGATCCAAAAGGCAACGTACTTGCGGTATTTCATATGCCTAAATAATGACAATTTCATGGCAGAAGCAAGCATCAGTTGTACACACCTATCAGTTCTCAATTTTCCATCATACACGTTTAATTTTTGCTTATGAGATACTAAAGTTTTTTTTTTTTTTCCTTAAAGGAAAGTGAAACTACTAACATCAATATCTTGCAGCAGGAATGCCCCATTTGAAAACCACGTTTCCATAAGTCTTAAGTTTTGCTTTCAGACCCTTACCACAAAAAGTAATATTTTTAAGCAGTGAGAGAGATGCTGTATGCAGACTGTTTGTTTTTCATTTTGATCTCAGGTTAAATGGCGAGCAGCATAGCGGTGTACCACAATTTTTATTTTCCCTTTCTTGGGCTCCAGGAAAGGGCTGCAGTTTGAGTCACTTGCTAAATTTAAATTTAATTATACTGGAATGAAAAATGACCCTACTTCCCCTAACATATTCTCATGTGAGTTAATAAAATGTTTCTGGTTCTATTTTAGGCTTCTTCTGGTGCTATTGTTTTATTTCATTTACCCACAAGTCAATGAAATTCCAAATACTGAGGCCCTGAAGCATCTCCTTCAAATAAGACCCTCTGACCTGTAGATGGATACTCTCTCTCTATAGCAAGATGTGGCATTTTGCAAGAGGCTAGATAGCATGTGAAAATTTTGGTTTTTAGGTGCATCTGCTTTTTATTATTTTTGGCCACCATCTAGTCTCTGTTGGAATTTATATATAGAAAGACCTCAGGTTTATTTTTGTATGTATGTGTTTATATATAGTAAATTCTGCATTTTTTAACTGCAGCAAATACGTGATAGTGCAGATTAAGTTACATACTGAGTGCTGTGAATAAAGTGCACTAGCAGGAAGACTGGAATTTTATTTTCTGACTCGTGTATTATTAAAATGTCATAGCATTTTGATTAAATACTGAATAATTAATGTCACAGATGACTAGATGTAGGAGCCATACTCATGTTGTAAGGAAGTATTTCCCAGCTTGATTCACCATTAGAGGAAGGAATGGTAGAATTCAAGTCACTGATGTCTGGCTCAGTAATAAGTATGTTGGTTTCCAGGTGTAAAAGGATGCTACTGTAGAGCTGTGACAAAGGATATTCAGATAAGAGCTGAAAGCAGGGCTTAAACAGAAGGTAATCTAAATATTAAAATAGTCCCACACCATTACAAATAGTCAGCTCCTGTCAGGAAGAGATTTGGAATTTATAAACAGAGTCTAAGAAAGGTCAGTTATCTTCTATAGGCTCATGGGAAAAATGTATAGGGTCAACTCAAAAATGCAGTGGAATTTAACTTGACTTGAACTTGTTTCCTTTGGATTTTCATAAAAAATTAGCTATGGAGATCATTATAGACAGTGTTGGGTATTTTTCTGCATCTCATCTTTTTCAGTAGTAACACCAACTCAAATTCTTGACTGTGGATAAATATCCATCACACAGAGAACCCATGATACAGAGGCACACTGTGGTGATGACAGACCTCAGTTATATTTTCATGCTTCAGCTACTGAAAAACTGAATTTTACTAAAATGTTTGTTATACTAATTTTTTAAAATAAAGTGTTCATTAGTAATCTTTAAAGTTAAAACGTTGTTTAATTATTTACTTTAGACTTCATTCGTGTCTCAGGTTTTCTAAACAACTGAACAAGTTATGAAGGCAAACTGCTCAGTTTACCTAGGAGCAGATCCCTTGGCTACAGCAATACTGCAGTTTTGAGTAAGAATACATACCTCACAAATCTCAGTTGGAAAATGCACACATTTAAAGAACAAGTCCCCAGGCAAGAGGTTTGAGTCCCCAGCAATATTTAAGAAGCAGCTGTGACATTTGCCTTTTTTTCTTCCAGATGTGGATCCAGCTGTTATATAGTGCTGGCTTCTGGTGGTTGTTTTGCTATGCTGTTGATTCTTACTTGGTGGTAAGAAGATCAGCGGGACTGAGGTACTAGAATGAAAGCTCTGAATGTCTTGTTTTACTTCTAGTGCTGCTTGTCCGTGTTTGCATGCAGCAGTCTGAGGGTATAAATGAAGTCTGTGCAAACATGTGATGTTCACATGGTTACCAGATAATGATCTTTGTGAGTGGTGTTCTAAGTGCTTCAATTGCCAGGGCAATGCTCAGGTATTGATTTGCTTGTGCCCAACTAGCATTTAAATGTAACTGAAATTATTTAACCTTCAGAAAAATAGGGTGCAGATTGGGCATTATGACACTTATTGCAGCAAGACACTATTTTTTTTATCTGCTCTGTACTTGAAATTGATTTTTGTGGCAGAAGTGTTAACCTTAATACAAAACAGCAATGAAAGATTTTTTAAGCACATAGATGAGAACCTCCCTCATACGGGAGCAGTGTGTGACTCTCCAAGTCGAACAGTTCTCTGCAGCCTTCAGAAGGGTGCTTGGTTGGCTGTTTGGTTCCCTTCTTCAGTTTTTTCTTCTTGAATGTGCTGTCCACAGGAGCAATGAAGAACACAGGGTTTCCTTCTGGAGATGTGGGAGCAAAGGAGAGGCTTCTGGCCTCTGGTTGGAGGACAGGACACTTCTGAGTGCAAGCCTGCCCAGCCCCCAGGACTTATCTTTTTTCTGAAGGGCCCCTATCCCTCCTGCTCTCCTCAGCATGATGTGCTACCAGTGTTGTTCTCCTCACGTCTGTCCCATGCTCACATTACCATGTGAGGAGGTTGAGGGTTAGTGTCTTTAATAACCTCTGTCCTGTTTGCTCCTCCAGTACAATCGTGCTGTACCATATGATGGCCTGGGGGCTGGCAGTTTTGCTCTGCGTGGAGGGCGTTGTGCTGCTTTACTACCCATCCCTTTCCAGGTGAGCAGGCCTCTGGAAGCAGACTCCGAAACCATGGTGCCCTGTGGTCATTTGGATGTCTTTTCAACAGTGTTAGAGACAGACATCCAAATACTGGGTTTGTTTTTTTTTTGATCTTTGAGTAGTGTCTCCTACTGAGTCTGTGTATCCTGTGTTTTATTGGGCCCTGAAGATACCTCACAGACATTTCATGCCCTGGGACATTTCAGTGCTGTGGTGCAGCTCCTGCTGTGAGCCACTATAGGATCATGGGGCCCAGGAAGGTGACACAGCGCACAGGGCTGCTGAAGGCAGGGAGTGCTGGTCCCCTCCTGTTCTCCTGCTCCTGGTCTCAGCTTTCTATTTACTCCTTTGAATTCAAGGAAAATTCACAGATGGTGCGAGTTAATAATCAACTTTTTGTCCCATGTGAATTGGTTATGAAAATTTGAGAATTAAAAGTTTAGCACCTGTTGATTTAATTCCTTTTGTGTGTTTTTATGTTTGTTTGATTTTGGTTTTTGTAAAAGGTGACATCAATGAAATAGCCAAAACTGTCAGATGTGGAAAGAAAATAATGAATAATCTGTTAATAATTTTTTCTCAGCTGTGAAAGGGGCCTGGAGCACGCAATCCCACATTACATCACTACCTATGCTCCACTCCTGCTGGTGCTGGTGGTCAACCCAGTCCTGTTCAGAAGGACAGTGACTGCAGGTATGTTGCTAATGGCCAACATGAATGAGCATGTATTATTTAGCAAAATGGAAATAATGTAAAAAGTCATGCCTTTGTATCCAAGGATGTGGGATAGCTCCTCATTAAAATCAAAACAGATGCAGCCGAGAGTAGAAGAGTATTGCCTACCAAAATGAAGACACTATGTATCTCAGTAGAAAATTTGCCTTAGAGGTGCACTGATCACATACTGAAGTTATGCTGTTTTAGATCTCTACTATTGCAGATTGGCAAAGTTATTTCTACGTTACTAAATTACTTTTGATTTAAAGTATTTTTGGCAGCATATGGTGGATATTTGATGCTACTGTAATATTGGTACCAATGTATATTTTGGAATGCAGTTAATTCTTTTTTAAGGATAATGTTGGCAATATCTGATAGTTGGTTTAACTTCTTTGCAGCTAAGGAGTTTAAAAAAAAAGGATCAGATTTTTGTTACTCCTGATTCTGAGATTATGAAACAAGTGGGAACTGTATACAATTCAGCTGAGATCCCAAAGTTCCTGTTTGATTTAGTGTCCAGTGCTTTGAGGAAATGTGACTGGAAAAAAAGGAACAAGTTCAATGAATTCTTTTAATGTAACATGATCAGCACTAGATGTTTTCAGTGCCTGAATTCATACTTACAATCTACATATTCAATATATAAGAACAGCAACAGGAGACTCTCTGTTTTGAGTTCATCCCATCTGCCCTGCATTCCTCAGTAATGCCCATTATCAAAGGAAGAGCTGACAAAATCCATGGAATATTTAGAAAATATATTTGATATGTGGAATATCTGCCTATTTTTGCTGATGTTACACTGCCAAGTTTTATAGGTGTAGACAACGCTGTGCCAACTGCATACTGAAATACAGCTAATTACCTTTATTGAGGTACCTTCTATTTTTTCACTTATCTCAAAGTCCCAGAGTGCTACGTACTTGGTACAAATGACAAACCGTATTTGTGTCATTATATTATTTCAGTCTTGTAACCTGCATTTCTGAGATAGCACATAGCAAGGATCTCCCTAATTACACAGGATAATGGTGGTGGGTTTTTTTTTGTTTGTTTGTTTGTTTTTAAATTTAGAATAATATCTCTATGCAGGAACAAACAGAAAACAAGTGTTACCTCCAAAGGCTGGTGCCGAAATGCTCTATAGGGAAAAGATATGCTTTAGCCTAAATTTTTAATAATCAAAAATACCTGTAATTGATGTTTGTAAAAACAGTCTGTAAAAACAGTCAGTAGACTGACTCCTCCACTCTGCGTTAGCTGCTATATTTGTGTGGTTTGAAGGCATAGACTTTTTTTGAATGTACTGAAATCAGTTGTTTGGTAAACAGTAAACTTACCTTCCATAGCATGACATATGGAAGACAGGACAACACACAGCAGCAAAGGTCTTCAATGAGAACATAAATAATGAATGTTTGTGCTTGTATGTGACGTGCATCCATGTGTGTTTATGTATGTGTGCTTTTAGTAGGTATGTCCATATATGTTCATATGCCTCTGACAGATTGTATGGCTAAAGTATCTAGCTGTACAGCTACTTTAATATTTGTGCCTATATTATCTTTGCTACCTGTACTTAATGTCCTGTAGGCACTAAGTATCAAATTTTGTTTCTCACCTTCAGAAATACACATTGCTAAAGATGATGTCTTGTGTCTCCTTGTTCTGAAGTCTTGCCAGCACAAGTTTTCTCAAACAGCCTGCAGTTTCTTTGTATTGTCTAATGAAAGTAATGATGAAAAGCAACAAGGGGAAAAAAAAGATTTTCATAATGACATCTGTAGAATGTAATGAACTGGGAATTTAGATGTTTCTTAAAAACAGAATTTCTCCTTGGCTGTAGAGAATAGTAAAAGAGCCATTAAACTTCAAGTTAAAGAAAAGATGTTCAAGTAGGAAGGCAGCAAAAATGTTACAGACAAATGGAACACTAGAATCACTTGGCTGAAGAAGTCGTAGAGTGTTCCTGATTTTTCAGCAAGTTTGCTGAGGCTGCAAACAGCCATACCTAGA
The DNA here is from genome assembly GCF_002078875.1 of Numida meleagris. Taxonomy (NCBI): domain Eukaryota; kingdom Metazoa; phylum Chordata; class Aves; order Galliformes; family Numididae; genus Numida; species Numida meleagris. The sequence continues at coordinate 122,839,310 of NC_034409.1, forward strand.
TATAATCACAATGTTATGGGCTTAGAATGAATTGGGTAGTCTCTCAAAGTTTGTCCCTCTTATGGGAAAATACACAATGATTATGTTTGTGTTAGTACATATGTCGATTCCTTGTGATATCTGAACGGTATGTGGCTTAACTGTCTATTTCTTTTGGCATTACAGCTTCCAGTTTTAAAGGTGTGGTAGTCATAGCACGGTTACCTATGAAGTGTATAATAGTGTTGATGGTATTCTGTTTTAGTCTGAACATCACATAATAAATACTTCCTTAGGTCACACACATCATAGAGAAGCTGTGAGCACTACTTTTTTATTATAAAAGTGTGCTGACCATATTTTCTGTTTTTGATGGGACTGAAAGAAGAAAAAACTGCTAGTGGGATACCACCTACTTCAGGAATCCTTAGTGGATATACTTCTTTTCCTTTAGTATTCGGCTATGTATGAGATTTGCTGCTGGAGACAAAGCCATCGTTTCCTTTGTTCCCCCTTTACAGACATCTGTTTTCTGTATCTTTGTACCTATAAATAACGAGATGTACATATATTAATGAACACAACTTTATACTTTCCAGTTGCCTCTTTACTGAAAGGGAGACAAGGGATTTACACGGAGAATGAGAGACGGCTGGGGACAGAGATCCAGATGCGCTTTTTCAAAATTATGCTGGTATTCATTGTTTGGTAAGAGTGGCATTTTTTGTTTTAACCTGTCTTTTCCCAATTGGAGACGACTGGGGACAAGAACAGAATCTGATGGGTTACTTCATTTGCTTGTCGTTATGGTTGCAATGGAAAGTTTCTAAGGAAGATACAGTTCTAAACTAGTTCACAAACTAGCTGAATCACTCACGTAGCATCACAAGACTGCGAGGAAATGATAAAAATGTTAAACCAACAGGAAAACAATGACACTGAGAAACAATAGCAAAAAAAAAAGTGGCTGGGTACCTCCTAAAGCTGTCTGAAACAGCAGCAACATTCCCCAGAGCCTGCTCTACACTCTTGTCATCAAACAAGCCATTGAAAACTTACAATAAATACACTCTTAGGGCATGCTTCATGGCCCTGGTTATGATTATATAATGCATCATCTCTATGGCCTGCTGATCTCAAGTGTGTGAAACAAGTATGGAGCATTGGCTGGAAATACAGACTTACGCACCAGAAAGGAAATCTCCGTGTGGTGTGTGTGAAATTTCTTGTCATCTAATCTTTTTTCTGATATTCCACCTTCCAGCAGTTTGTGGTAGGGCAGGGAGGGTAAGAAGGGCTCAAGTAAGATGGGGAAGGAGGGAGGGTGCACACCTCATCCCCAAATCCCCTGTACCTCTGTTCCAGCAGCACCATCCAGTGTGAAAGGTGCTGCTGTGGTGAATGGGACTGAAGGTGTTGGATGCACTCAGCAAACTGAGATGAAAGAAGTCCTGCTTTAGGAGCAGTCTCGCAATTATAACACCAAAAGGCACCAGATGAGGGAGTGATCCATGTTACATGGGTCTCTGTAGTGAGCTAGCAAGACGTGGTCACTGCTGGAAAGTGTTCACCACCTATGTGGATAACAGGAGGAAGGAGGAAGGAAGCGGCCTAGGAGTAGTGAAAAGACTTGTCCAAATTTCACCATCTGTGAAAAAGTCTTTTTTTATACACGGGTATGTTAATGCATATTTCAATGCTTTAAAAGGCTGAACAGGGAGAAAGGCTGCCTTTTTATCTTGTCCTTGCTGCTGTATACTTGAGTGCTATGGAGGGAAACTATGGTCATTTCTCAGGAAAGAAGTTTCTTCTGGGAAGGGTGGGGTAGCCAGTGGGAACAGAGACACTGACAGCAGCAAAGCAGCCTGAAGCATGGCATGCTGGCAATTGCTGAAAATAACAGGGAGCAGAGACCTATCCAAGCTTCCAGGGTTACAGAAAGAGCGAGCCTTATACTGGAGCCCAGAGGCACCACAGAAGTGCATTACAACCTAAGGAACTGTGGTCAGCTTGCTAGTCTGGGAGCAAGCGTGAAAGAAAGGAGCAAATCCTCATGGACACAGTGTGCTTGACTGTTTATTTCCATTTTGTCTCATTATGAGTTGTCCTATTACAAAATAAAAAACCAACCAGACAAACAAAAACACATGGTTCTAGTTTGGGGCTTTTTTCTGCTGATAAAACATAAGCTTTAGAGTATAAAAACTCAGTGGTACCTCTGTACCCACTGTACAGACAGACTGAGACAGTACCATCTTCTTAGAAGCTTAGGAGAGTTGCTGTTCCATCTCAGAGGTCAAAAAAGCAGATGAGATGGTCAAGGAAATTTTGGGCAATGTGGGGTAGCAGAGAAACCTGCACAGCTGGGAGGGATGAGCATAAGGTTTTAGACTGTGAAAAAACATAGGATATGTATAAACCCCTTCAGAAAGTGGTTTCCTTCCTGAAGCTCCAGTAGAAATATACAGAAAAGCTGTCCTGACTGCTTAGAAGTCATAAGAAATTACAACCATTGACTATAACCTGTATTAGTGTATCATATTCTCATTTTATTTTGGAGGATGAGGCTTAATTATGCCCACCCTTCTGCAGAACAAAAAATTACCTTTATTTCTAAAATTTACTGGCATTTTCAAGGACTTTAAAGTCAAATTTAGTTTTGTTTTGTAGATTTTTTATAGACATTTTGAAAATCTGCTCAAATCTAACCCTGAAATTCTAGGGATGCTGGAGTCTCTACAGCCTTTCACAGTGTATATGCACACATTTGTTTTCCTTTAACTGTGAGTATTGTACTTCTAAGATGCAACCAAATGAAGTCACTGTCTATAATGTTCCCATTGTGGATCAAATTTGTTTATAATCTCAGTGCATTAAGCTCACATGATCAGGCTTAATTCTGTTTGGGTATATTGATCTCTTTGTCTAGGCCTGAGCTAGGAGGTAGGAGCCTGTTTTTTGACCATAGGCTCAGAGGTATGGGTCCTCCACACTGAGACTTAATGTTAAAAAAAAATCTCACTCTCCTTATTAAGGTTCCTAATTTCTATTATTTATTAAATAATTTGTATTTTACATATGCCTACATATATATGTATATATATATCACTGTTTTGTTCTCTTGGTCTTTACTATTCCTGCAATAGCTGGTCGTCTAACATCGTCAACGAGAGCCTTTTGTTCTATCTCGAAATGCAGCCAGATATCAATGAAACACCTTTGAAAAACATTAGAAGTGCTGCACTCATCACATGGATTATAATGGTAGGTCAGCAATGGTATTTCTTAGTCCTTGAAATCACTTTTGTAAGACTGGTGGAACAGCACCAGTGTAGTGCGTTTGGGGGAAATGCTCAGAAAATCAAGGAAGAAAAGTCAAGGGTAAGAGAAAGGAAGGAGTGGTCACCGGGAGTGCCCCTCACATGTGAACTTTGCCAAAAAGGTACCGAAGGCCAAGATTTTCTCCCATTTACTGGAGTATGCGATGAGTGAGTGCTACCCATTTTAAGATCCAGAACAGACCACTGCAGTTATTTATGGTCTACCCTTTCTAACCCCTAGCACAATGCAAGCTGCAAATTTTAGCTCATGATTCCTTAAGATTTGCCCCCCAAATGGGCATTTTCTGCTCATTGTCTGTTTGTAACTAAAGTTTTCATTATTAATGACTTATAAGAAATAATAACATCTCGTAACATTTGGACAGCTATTAGGGGAAAATACATGATGGAATTTAAAAGCAGTGCACCAGAATTTAGCTATAAGATGCTGGGTTCTTACTGTACTCCACCCTTTTCTCTCCTGTTGAAATATTTGACAAGGGATTTTTCAGAGGTGATACTGCAGGTTCCTTTTTCAAGAAAGTTTATTCTGAAGGTGTTAAATACCTGTGAGGCCTGAACATGCTCTGTGAACTTAAGCTCTTGAGCTGCTTGATGGAAAGTTAAGCAGTGCAATGCATCTGTTGCAACCTTCTGCCTGACAAGGACTGAGCACGTTTGTGTGACAGGGACCTTACTCTTGCTCACCTGGAGAGCACATGGTCAGCTCTAGCAACTGAGCTATTATTTACAGTCTGTAAAAAAGTTATAATTTTCCTGTGAGAAGAATGATAACCACTAAAAACATTTACTTCTCAAACATCCTGAAGCAGTGGGAACAGAGGATTTCTTGGAAATCACTTGGGATTTTCTTTTTCAGTGTCTCTCCCTGGTTTTCCATTCCACTTTGATGGACATTTGCACTGGCTTAGAAATCTGCAACAATTCCAGACGGTTCAATTGCTACTATTTTAAAAAATTTGCCTGGGTGTGCTAATGTCTATTCTCATATATTTGACTTGGCTTTTAGTGAAGAGTATAATATTTGCTTTTCTGAATTAAAAAAAATGTAGAGCTTGTAAGGAATGTTAAAAACACACCGGGGGGCTGACCAGCTAAAATTCATGCTAGAAAACCATTTGGTGCCTACTGTTCACAAGGAAGACCTTGGCGTTCAGAAACACCAGGTTGTGGTTTCTCACTCTGCTTTGTTTGTGTCTGCCGTGGGAACAATGTACACTTTTATTTGCATGCAAATGTCGTCTTCTAAAGACATCAATTGTTCAGTGTAAGGGAAGTTGTTAATGCATGCAGAATGTTTTGTCTGAGTTCAGAATGAAGCCTTGCTGATGCAACTTGTGTTGCTCTGCTCTTTCTTAGGGGGTTCTTAATCCGATGCAAGGCTTCCTCTTCACGTTAGCTTTCTATGGCTGGACAGGATGGAGGGTGGACCTGAAATGGCAGAAGAGAGAAATACCCTGGGAATCGATGTCCTCATCAACAGTGGGTGACAATGACTATCCCTCACCGGTGAACTACCAAAGCAACACCCACGATTCAAAGAAGATATCGACCACTGATAGCCAGCAGACCGATGAGGCTATAAGCATGTTGTCTGAAGGTAACACTAGCGGTGATGACAGATTGACCAGGAACTCTCCCATCTACCAGGGCTGGTAGCTTATAGGTGAAGAGCTGAATCTCACTTCTCCCATTGTGAAGACTCACAAAACCATGGCACTGTGTGAACCATTGCTCACTCCGGAATTTGGTTTGTGCCTGATGGCTCAGTGTAATTTCCTGTAGCTTTTGTTCGTGTGTGAGATTGTGTAAGATGCAGAGAAATGATGGTTAATGTCTTCACTTGCCTTATAGGAGGTGTATAGCAAAGTACAAAGGCCTGATCGCTTTTAGCGGGAGTATGTCTCTGCAGGGATCTATGTTACTTATGATTCATCTGTTTTCTTTCAGTCTCTCCTGTAACCTCTATATGGTAAAAGAGTCTTTTGTTTAAATAAACAGACTATTAATACGTTGGTTTTTTAAATGTGTTCCCTTGCTTGCCTTGCTCAGCATAAAATTCCCAGAATTACAGTTCTGAGACACAACTTCCACCCTTGATACTCTAGTAAAACATGAGTGACAGCAAACTTAGCCATAAGGATGGATTTCCCTGCTTGTGCAGAATCTCACTGTCAAAGCCTTCTTTTAGCTTGTTTATATTAATTTTTAGCTTGCTTTTGTCTAGGGAGTTGAATGCCTTTTGAAACAAATTCAAACATGAATTGGATCTGAGGCTCCATAACTGCTTCAGAATAATGGCTCCAGTTCACTGCTGCTTCAAGCAAAAACAGCTCTTCAGACTATTTTTTTAGTTTGAATTCAGTTTGATCCTTATATATACCTGTCTAACAGGATTACGACCGATAGTTGCATTAAGAGAGAATATTTGCAAAGAACGTTGAGATTATCTGAGTGGTCATCAGAAAAGAATGAATAGAATCAGCAGTCCTTTCTCATCAAAATAGAATAAATAGAATCAGTAGTTCTTTCTCTGATGCATACCTCTATTTTTTGCCTTCAGTTGCTGAATGGAGAGATATTACGTCTACTCTCCATGTCTCCTCAGGTACAGATCTGAATTGGTACAGTGCACTAAGTACGAGAACAATTCCCAAACTTGATTGAAAAATAAGAAAAAAATTATGATGATGTTTACCTCAGGCTTTTAACTTCATATCAAACTTAGAAATGATGTGGTTTAAGCGTGGTTGTACCGGAAGCTGTTTACCAAACAATGTGACCAGCTATTCGGTGAAAGCCACTCATCCCCAGCTAACCTCTTTCCCTTCCTTCAGCATGTGGCCAGGACTGGTTGTATAGCACAATTTACTTTTTAAATCCTTTTATATCCACTTTGACTGAACTTCACAGTTTGTCCACACCTTTCTCTTCAAACCCAGTTCAGTCCCAGCTATTGTAAAAAAAAAACAAACAAAAAAAAACAAATATAGCCTGAAAGACAGCTGAAAAGTTAGTGCAATTGCAGCATGAAGTCTAAGCTGCACTGTTACTCAGGAAAATCCCAGGATGGTAAGAGAAGCAGACTCAGTAGAAGCTATACAGTAAAATATTGATTTGCTATTTAAAATAAATTGCCTTCTTGAATTAATCATTTAAAATGAAGGTGTGAAACAATGAACTGGTAATTACTTAGGCAGGTCATTACAGAACTGTTGTTGGTTGATAGCAAATCATTTAAATTGTGCCCTGTGGAAACCTTTGTGGTTTTATAGCTTTACATTCCTATTTTAGTTGTCAGAAATACTGGCGGATCACCAAATCTTCATTTTTAAGCATTTTCAATATTTTCCCTAGAAATTCTGGTCCTCTGCCCATACGGTAATTTCTTTTCTAGCTAAATGTGAAGAGAAGGCGCAGGGACTTGGGAAGCAGAGCATGCTGATCCTCATGAAACAGAGACGCATTTTCTGTGCAATACTCATCAAAGTATGGTTTAAAAGAGCAGGAAAAAGGCGGAGCTGGAATTGTTGGTAAGCCTTTTCAGATGCTAGGGTGTGGGCCAAGCTACCAAACCCAAAAACCAAACAAACAGCCTCTGGCTTCATGGGAAGAATCCTGTGACACAGAAGCACTTGGGAGGTGATGGGCTGTAGCAAGAGGCCCCACCATAGGGCTGAACAACTGGTATGTTCAGTCCTTCCTTTTGCTGCTGCAGGGTGTACGGGGCACAAGGAGGGACGTGGCACTCACCCCTGGGCAGTGCTTTCTTCCTTGTCACTTCTTGGCCTTTCAAGGCTGTCCTTGAGACAAGAATCTACTAAGGGTGTTGTGAAAAATTAGGGATCATTCAAGAGCTGAAGACAGACAACTAGTCTAAGTCTGCTATGCTGAGGTCTTGATATGGGGCACAGCAGAGCAAACCCCATTTTCCTGACATAAAAGAAATGGGTGTTGGGAGAGTTTTCCTATCTGCTGCTCCCAATTTCTTGTGGATAGATATGAGGTATGCATGAGGTATTCCTCCACAGCTTAATGTGAGGTGATAATCAGTTCTGCTCATTTGTAACCATGTCTGCATGTGATTTCATCCCACACAAATCTTGTTCTTGTCTCACCATATAACAATTTAAGAAAAGCATTGCCTTGTCCAAGCCTTACAGGGGTGCCTGTTTCTTCCCATCTGAAAACTACTCTCAAGGCAAACCTCCTCATTTCCTCCCTAACTGTGCTTACTTCATGCATGTCATGGACCAGCCTCCCATGTTTACGTTTGGGTGAAGTGAAGTGCCTGCTCCAGGGGTCAGCGAGAGCACACTGCTACAGACACCATGACCTGTACAGCCTACCTGTAACACCAATCCAAGTATTACCTTCTTAAACATAATCTCTGCTGATAGGAGCCTTGTGGTTAACAGTTTTCCTGTAGATGATGTTCTGTATCTGCATAGTCAACATATTGTGTTAACTTCTGCATCTGGATTTATGATGGTACCAAGGGTTGCTTCAAAGCTGCTTATTTTAGGAGTGTACTGACAGGCTGCTTCTACTGCCTGTGGGAAGTGCTTGCCTCTGGCCTGAATATTTGCTTTCTAAGCTGTGTTTCAAACATGGCTTGGATTAACACGGGAATGATCTGGTCGATACTAAAGTCAATAGTTGTATGCAGAGTCTATGGTCTTCAGGGCACACCATCTGTGGGATCAGCTTCCTCAGTTATCGCAGCTCATCAGTTTATGAGCAGGAACAGAGATGTAGCAGAGTGTGACTCAGGAGAGAAGTAAATAGGGAATGAGATAAGAAACTGTCTAATAAAATGTTTGTAGCTGAAATACTCTGTTTTGGGAGCACAGAGATGGTCAATTTCAGTTTATTATACGTATTTTGGACATATCTGAGCACAACAAAACCCTCCTGAATTTGCTGAATGAAGAAAAGCTGTATTTTTTCTTTAAAGTTGAATCTGTGTACTGAAATAAAATTGTGCTAGTAGAATCTCATAAAAAGGATATTTATGCCTGCAGGGCAGTGCAGCTGAATTGCTCCCATTTAACACTCTCCTCGCCTCCCAACTAGCTTCTCAAATCCAAACATATATAGGAGGTGTTCTCTGTATTGCCCAGAAGTTATTTTTAAGCTCTTAAAGATCAGATGAGAACTTCAAGGAAAAGCATCCTCCTAAACCCTGTAACATTCTTGTAAACACTCCTACCTTTTCTCTGTAGGTGGAAGGGGATGTATGGGCCTGTATGTCACCTGTGAGTATTCTACAATTACTGTTTGTGTGGTCAGATGTTCAGACTAATTGCAAAGTTGAAATACGAGCACTAGTAAAATAATAAACTACTTCAATAATAGACTTCTTGAATAGGCAGACTTGTTGTGTATGTTGCATTTATGAGGCCCATCATATGTCTGAATACCGAACACCTAGCTACATCTCTCACTAAGCCCTTCCTCTGGTCTTGTAGACCAAATAGATGGAGAAAACTGGGAAGTGAAATGCTAAACGTGTTTTTTCTCCTCCCTGTATAACAGGATTTGACTTGTAATTCAGAAGTTGTCATCAGTGTATATTCATGGTGAAAAATATATGCAGTCTTCTCCAGTTCTGTTAATTTTCACAGATTCCTCAAGTCTACAGTATTTTTTCACTAAACCACACAGTAGTTAATGTAATTTTAAGAAAGGCCAAATGATGTCTGGGTCACTTCTCCATTAAGGAGTAAGCATGTATCTGTGTGGACATGGAAGTTGGCTGCTGAAGAAGATGCAGTCTTACTGAGAAAGAAAATAGGGGGCACAGTCAGATCCAGGGATGACTTGAATCTGTTTTGCTGTGTGGTTTATATTCCCTGAATAATGCTATTAACTGTATGGAAAGTTGGTTTTCTCACCCTACCCTAATAAACAAACTCCCAAACATTCAGAGAGTTAGCTCTATAGGTTTTGTAGGTAAGGTTTTCAAAAGCTGAGAAAATTCACTGAGAGATAGGAACATCACTCAGAACAAAAGACCAAAGCAAAATAAAGCACTTTCTTCTGTTCAGCTAACAAGAGTGGGTATTTCCAGCTCTTTCAACTACTGCATGCTCATACTGCACAAGATTGAAAGAGTCCTAGAAAAGGAACCCAACCATCCCACCTAGAAAGAAAAATACAGTGACCATCCCCAGGCCTTTGACAGCCTCATGATTTAGACTGTGTTCTCAGGTACTCTTCTTCCCTTGCCTCCTGCTAGGTTTGTTTCAGCATGTCATACAGCGAGGACCTGCTTCCTGGGCTACGAACTTTCACAGCGCAGTCTACAGGGAGTGCCAGCAGGTGCTGAGACATACTTCTGTTTGCTGTGTGATTGAAAGCCCTGAGAAGATGTTTTGCAACTGATGGCATCATCAGAGCAAGGGCTGAAAGGCAGAAGGAAATGGGTGACCTCACCCATGGGGCTGTGTGAATTTGGACAATACAGTGGAAACGTCCATAAGACACGAAGGTGGCAGCCACACGTAGAAAAGCCCATGTTTAGGGCCCTGGAAATGAGTTCAGGCTGCTCTGTATTTTGCAGGAGTGATTATTTTGTGGTTAGTTGATGACGAAGCAAAGTAACTTTGGTGAGCTCTTTCAGTGCCTTGTGCATCATGCGTGTTCTCATGAGTTAGTATGGGATAAGGCACGTTCAGGCCAATTCTATTTATTGGGGCATTGGTGACTCTGAAGTGTTGCTAGCTGTATTTGCTTCTCAAGGACTACATGGCTGAGCCTACATTTATCTCATTTTTTCTTTCAAGAAATGTACCTTGTACAGGAAGAATGACAGGTAAAAATGGAAAACTACATTAAAGGGCTCCTAGAAGAAGGTGTCTGTTAGTTATCTATATTACAGTCAGGACCCTTTGTGCCCAAATGACTGTCATACTCTTAGTTTTAGAAAAAACATGTACCTGGGAAATTGGAGCAACATAAAAGCAATCCATGGAGATGGAGCTGGAGTTTGGCGAGGTTAAAGCCAGGAACCAAAGTGAATGATGCAGTGAGAGTAGCATAAGTGTGTAGGAAATAGGAAAGACAGGTTGTGTGGGAGTTTACACTGGACATGTTTTCTGAAGTTAATATGGACTGAGGATAATGAGGGAGAATTCCCAGGCAGGGAGGTACCTGTGCATCATGAAGAAACAGGCAGAAAACACTTCAGAGTGAAAGTGTCCCAGCTTTCCCTTTCCTACCCCCAGACCAAGTTAGCATCTGATTAAGGTGAAATGAGCAATCCTGCTGAAATGAAGATATCCTATGATGTATTCTGGGTAACGTCCAGATAAGATTCGGGTTTTGCAGACAGAAAGTCTCGGCCGTAAAAAGCTGCGAGGCTTCTTTTAGTCGGTAGGATCACTGAAAGTTATTTCAATCACTATCAAGCATGATGTGATCTTCTGCAGCTAAAGAGTTTGGCTGCAGTGTGTAGCATTTTGCAGCTACTTAGCAGAGATTGAGTAACAGTCTCAGTGATTGCTTTCGTACCCCAGCAGGTTCTCAATCTCCCCTCAGATGGGAGTTCCTCATTATATGTATTTCTGGAAAACCTTTGGAGAAAAGAAAGCAATTTTTACACAGGGAACTGTACAGGGCTGTTTTGAATTCATGTTTCCTTTTTGTTTGGTCAAACAGGTTAAAATCCTGGTGGACCGACCAGGGCAATGTTCTGCTTTAAAAGCCAGTCTTGAATTAGGAAGAGCTTCAGTTCTTATCATTCTGGTATGAATCCAATTTTACATTGGGGGGATGGAAACCCACTGTCATTGGATGAGACTGTGTTGCCTTCTCTGAAAACCGTCTGTATTCTTAACCCAGCTCTGGCCATTTTACAGCAGCTGCCTGGGGCCACCTTTCTTGGAGGCAAGAGCTGGAAGTGCCAGGGACTGGTCTGCAGTCCCATGGTCCTGGGATGGAGTGGAGGTTCACCAGGTGACCTGCCGAGGTCCCCTCCAGCCCCATCCAGTCTGCGATGCAAAGCCACCGCTAGGTCTCCTATTAAAGAGAAATTAAAGAAGATTGTTCAGTCCAGAGAAGAGGAGGCTCAGGGGAGACCTTATTGACCTCCACGACAACCTGAAAGGAGGTTGTGGGGAGTTGGGGGTTAGCCTCTTCTGCCAGGTAACAGTGATAGGACAAGGGGGAGTGGCCTCAGGTCGCACCAGGGGAGATTCAGATTGGATGTTATGAAAAACTTATCTGAAAGAGTGGTCAGGCACTGGAACAGGCTGCCCAGGGAGGAGGTGGAGTCACCGTCCCTGGAGGTGTTCAAGAGTCGTGTAGATGTGGCACTGAGGGACATGGTTAGTGGGCATGGTGGTGGTGAGTTGATGGTTGGACTAGATGACCTTAGTGGTGTTTTCCAACCTTACTGATTCTATGATTCTATGATTCTTTGCAATGTCATGGCCATAGCCTCAGGGGCTGTGGCCCAGGCCTACCTGGTGCCTCATCCTGAGCAGTGACATCAAGGGAAGAGGAGGTCCCTCCTCATGCCCTGCCATCCTGTTGGGATGAGGGCCATGCTGCCGTTGCTGTCGCTTCTGTTGCAAGGATGCTGGGGCTTAAGGGCTGGGAAAGAGCTACAGTAGCTTGAGATGGGTTCCCTCCCTCTGGAGAACAGAGCCATGGTATGACTGTGGATAAGGACAGCCTTGCCCTGGCCTGCCTGTTCACCAGCTTTCCTCTACCTGCCTGGTTACAGAGTGGGAAAAAAAGTTCTGACTGCGAAATGTTTTGTTTTCTCTCAAAAGCAGCCTCTCAGACCTCCTAATTCTCTGGTGTGTAGCTGCTTCTCCTGGTATCAATTATAGCAAATATAGACTTTAGTCTTCACGATACAAGCAGATAGATAACCCTTGTAGTGCAAGGAGCCCAGAAGTACATGAGGTGTAAGTATCCCTGGATGGTCTCAGTGTCGCACAGGCTTGCTGGAACAGTACCATTTGTACAGGTAGGCACGGGGCCCCCACGCTCCCATTCCTGCACACGTATGGCCTTGATCCAGCCTAACCACAGGGACAGTTCACATACTGCACTCCACCTAAATGCAACAAGGCACAGGGGAAAGCATGTTTTGCCATGGTGAAGCAGAAAGGTTTCATGTGAAGTGCTGCGTTAGAGTAGCAGTGTTGTCACAGTCACATTTCAGTACGCTGATTGAAATTTGCTGTTGTTACTCTGGTATTTTTAGCTAAAGAAAGTGGCTATTTTTCATTTTGTGTGTCTGGCTGCATTGCTGGGTGACAAGAGTGCTATGCGTTGTTTTTGTGTATTTTATTAAGAGAACACAAAGTAGAAACACATTTCCTGTGTTTGTCTTATTCCAGGTGAGATTCCAGCTGAACTGCAGGACTGCCTCCTGTCCTGGTGCTGCAGAGACCTGTGAGAGAAAATGGGAAACACTCAGGCACAGTTACACAAACAGCACGTATGTCTGCAGCTCTCTTACGCAGACATACACACATAAGTGCTCCTCGATTTTTAACATTACAATATCATCCTTTCTGGTGGTGGATGAACTGTGAATTACATTTCTTGTTAGATGTCTTTTGGTGCTTCTCCCCCAGATGCTGATAACTTCTATTAAAAAGCAGCAAATGGAAGATTCCATTGGAATGATAAGCAAAGCTTCTGTTTGCCAAAACTTAAATTTTCATTAAAACAACATTTTCTAACAGTCCTTTCAGTTATTCTTCAGAAATACCACAAACATATCAAGCAACATTTTCTCATTAAATTGTCACTACTTTGTCTCCTCAGCATTTGTTCAGGGCTGTTCTCCAGTGACAAGGGTGGTGGTTTTTTGTTTGTTTTTGTGCCTATAGTTTTTGTTTGTTTGTTTCGGCCATCTCAGGCAATTATCTGTCAGATGGGCCTTCAAGGGGCTGCCCTAGGGAATCTGGTCAGGAAAAGCAAGTCTGAAGGAGAAGTTCATCTTGGAAGACAATCCAGACACTGCTATCTCTGCAAAAAGGCGTCTTCCCCAACCCAAAGCATACAGGGCATAACAAGGAGAAAGGCAGCACTAATGAACTGGGCCAAATAGGAGAGCAGGAAGCAAGGCGTTCCCTCTGACTGATTTCACATTGAGAACTGCTCCGCTCACCTCTCCACCGAAGGCCATGGCTCAGGAGGATGAGCATCAGGCCTTTGTGCTTCAGAAAGCGGAAGGAAGTAAGTGGTGAAGTGGCTATGCACAGATATTTTTCTTTTCTGCTAGAGGTGCTGCTGTGAATTCAGTTCCTACTGGAATAGATTTGGCTTTAGAAATAGATCTGGGTGTTCTGTAAAGTCAGATGGGCGTGCTGTTCCCCAGGGAAGCTGTGGGACAAACTCTCACTTGGGGCTGCCCTTAGGCTCTCTCCTCTCTCCCCACCAGAGCTCCTATCATTTCTGCTCCCTTCACTGATGCTATGCAAGGCAAAACAGGAGGAAATTGATGTTTTGTTCTGAGAAGAATGCTTCTTTGCTGGTAAGGGGACTTCAGTGATGTATGCAATTAATCTCCTGTCAGCTTTGCCAGTCTCAGGAGGGCTCCTGGGACTTCTGCAGTGATGTGAAACGCTGGCTGTTCCCATGACAAGACCTTCATTTTCTGAGTCTCCATTTGGAAAAAATACATCTGAACTAATGGATCTTTTGCAGGCAGAGTCTGTTCATTTGTACCAAGACCATTTTCAAAAATGTTCTGTACAGGAGATTTAGGATTTTCTATGTCGCAGGCCGATCTTTCTTGACTGTGAGGAGAACGCTGTAGAAATTACCCCAGTCTTCAGAAATGTCTCCATGCTGAAACAGGCCCAAGTAGGAATGCCATTCTCTTAAAAATCTGGAGGATTAGAAAGGTTTGACTTTTAGTTACTTTGATTGGTATTGCCTGACTAAGTCATGAGACCTGGTCCTTTGATGTGGCTATGGATAACAGCGGGAGTCTGTGTGGGCTGTCTGCTCCATAGGCATTCTGCCCGTGTCCTCTTCCATGGAGGAAGGCAACTGAGTGGGTGATCAGATGTGGTCATTTTATTGGCCCTTAAGTTCTCAGAATTGTCCGCAAACCAGCTGCGGGAAAGAAGCTGACAAAGACTTACCAGAGTGGTAGCATCATGCTGTGGACTTTTCCCATCAGATTTCTGGTACTCTCAGGAGCCAGTGATCCCAGCCACAGCCAGGGTAGACACTGAAGGTTTTCTCAGCAGTGACACCTCTTGCAGTCCCTTGGCACAACACCGCAGCTGTATGGATTGCAGAAAGCCTCAAAAACACAATTCTCTGTTGGTTCCATTGACGTAAAGAAGCACAGAGAAATAATTCTGGTTTTGAACAGCAGGACACCAGTGCTTCTCGGCTAAAACCCTTCTAGCATTTGTTAAACCTTTTTTACTGTGGTGAATCACCACCACGTAGGACTGAGATGCCACTTTGGTCCCAGTTTGTAATGGGAAGGACTTGGAAAGAGATGAGCAGAATCTTTCCTCAGTCTTCTGTATTGAGGTAAATACTGATGATTCATATGGTGAAGTCGAGGCTTCTCCTATGAAGGCAGAAGATGTTAGGCCTTGGAGCAGGAAAAGAGGCGATAGCTGCTTTCCTGTGGTTATTAGGTTTTGTATTCTTTGGGTTTTGTGAATGTATTCAAAAGGAAGTAGAAAAAATTATCTCTAAGGAAGCAAAGATCTTCCTTCCTGTTGGGAAAAGTCAGCGAGAATGATGAATTCCTTGCCAAGTGAGTCATTTCTTCACTTAAGAGACTTCAAAGCTTTAAATACTGCTCTTCAGAGCACAGAGCTTCAATATGAATTTGTGTGGGCTTGTAATGGATGGCATTGATCTTTTCCTTTATGGGAAATGATGCATAGAAAGATGTCAGGGAAGTAAGTGATTTTGAGTGCAGTGCTGTAATATTGCACCTTCCCAGAACAGGTTTAACAAATGCCCTTTTATTGTGTTGCGCTCTGACAGGAGTGAGAAGCAAGTGCTCAGGACTGCTCAATGCTTCAAGTGTTACTTGTCAAATAGTCTACAGGCTAAGTAAATATTTACAGGATAAATAAAGAAAAGTAAACGGCAGGTTTTAGTTTGACAGTAGTACATTTTCTTGAAACGTGACTGCAAATGATGTGACTAAATGTAGGACTATAGCACAGAATTTATTAAGAAGCACGTAAAGCGGCAGCTTTTAGGTCATGCTGTGTTAAAGCTTTAGCTCTGCAGTCGCTCTCTCCTTTCCCCCCAGCTTCCACTTTCCTTTGAGAAGCTGCTGTGAAGACCTCTGGTGGTTTGTGGTCTTGTGAGAGCTGAGTTTATGTGTACTGCTGCTTTCAACTCACTCGGTTATAGGGAATTCATTGTATATTAATGCTGGACAACTTTCAGGGCATAAACTGAGACAAAAACAGCATTATTTTCTCTTTCTTGGGTATTTGATAGCATGATAATATGTTGATCCTGCCTAAAGGAGAATCTGAAGAAAAGGCTCTGGTGAGACGTTACAGTGGCCTTCCAGTACGTAATGGGTGCCTATGGGACAGCTAGAGAGGGACTCTTTGTCAGAGAGTGTGGTGATAGGACAAGGGGGAATGGTTTTTAACTAAGAGTAAATTTAAGTTAGATGTTTGGAGGAAACTCTCTACTCAGAGGGCGGTGAGGCCCTGGCACAGCTGCCCAGAGAAGCTGTGATGCCCCGTCCCTGGAGGCACTCAAGGCCAGGTTGGATGGGGCCCTGGGCAGCCTGAGCTGGTGGGGAGCAGCCCTGCCCATGGCAGGGGATGGGACTGGGTGGGCTTTGAGGTCCCTTCCAACCCAAGCCATTCTTTGATTCTATGATCATCATCACATTGGATTTTCTTAAAGTTGACTTGTCCCAAACTTTTCACACCAAGTTCTTAAATACCTACAAATTGGATAATGTTGGTATGTAAGAGCACGCTTGGACTTTGCGCTAATGCCTTTTGAAGGCTCTTGACAATTTTAAGCCTTAGCGTAGGGAAATGGTCTTTGTGGTACACGGTCACAAAGCAAAAATCCCATATGCACTGTGGGTCCCATTTTGTGGAGTGAAACGCAGCTACAAACCACACATGTGGGCTGTTAAAGCTCAGAAACCCCACTGTGTGTGTGAGGCATTGGTGCTGTGAGCCCCAGGCCAGCAGAGGAACTCTCAGGGGGTGCCCATAGGATCTTCTGTTGGAGGGGACAACTGCAGGAATCTTGCTTTCCTTGGGCATCTCGGGATGGGACAGGACATCCCTCTTTTCTCTCTTTTCTATATACCTCTAGTAATGGCTGAACAGAAGAATGGAAGCCCCAGCGCATGAGCTGGTATATCCTGAAGTCTTTCAAAAACCTCCAATTGCTCAAGCAGAGGGCCTTAACAGCTTGAAGAAAAGATTAACAATGTACATACATCAACCTAGAGTCCAATTTATTTCATCCGGAGAAATTTCCTTTAGAAGATTTTTTTTTAAATTACCTTAACCCAGCCTTATTCAGATTGGTTCCTGACCATCTGCACAGGCCAGTGCTCAGTACTGCAGCCTTCTGCACCTTTTAAAATGATGGACTTCCAAAAACTCATCACTGGGGGAAAATAAAACTAAACAGTTCAGTCACCCAACCCCAGCTCTTAAGCACGGAATGCAAAACAGCCAGGAAAGAATAAGGAACAACACGCACAGAATTCTCTAATATCAAAATATAGCAATTTATTCAAGACACTGAATATGATCTGTTGATTCTCTCCTTAAAACAAATGAGCTACAATACACAAGGTGAATTTGAAGAAAGTGTGGGTGGGGGAGAAACAAAATAAGGGTTGATGTTGTTTCAACAGAACCTGGGAAATGCTGAAATGAGAACCAAGTCTGGCTGCAAGTCTGACACAGACAATAAAAACTGCAGAAGCCAGAATTCAGAATTTCAGTGAGTGGCTGAAAGAACATTTCTGCTATTGACAAAGAACCACATCTTTTAAAAAGGCAAAAGGAGGAAAAAAGGGGGAGAAATTAAAAGGGGAAAAAGAAAAAAGAAACCCAAAAACAAAGCAGACCCTTACATTTGACAAAGTGCACTTCACTTGGCTCTAAAATTAGCTATTTTTTCTCATATTTTTAACAAATTAAAAGGAAATTTCTAAGATGTAGCATGGGGTTAATGTGTGTATAACCCTGTAAGTCAGGCCCGTTAGTGCCCCATAAGGGACCCAGTGTTTTCTACATAAAAGATCCAGTATCCTTCTAGCCCACAGAGTTGAGAGGTTTTTCACAAATTGTTTTTTTCACTTCAAGGCCAGTTCCAGACAGCCAGCAATGACAAAAATCCAATAAGCTTCTTGATGGTTTCACAGTCCTGTTTGGTCACTTAGGTTTTTTTTTTTTTTTTTCCAATTCCCTCCCACTATAAAGAACTATAAACAAAATCCAAAAATACTGTATGAGAACACTGCTTAAGTCCACTGGCCTGTTGTTTCATGCTATTCTGTTCCGGAGCAGCCACAAAATGGCAGTGTTAGCTGAGGGAGGTCTCTGCAGTGACGCAGCAAAGCGAGAGCTGCCACGAGGGCAGTCCTGAAGGCCTAGGTTTAGATTTTGCCTTGAACTGATGCCTGGAGAAGCCTTCTCACTGCCCATGTCCTAAAGACACCAGCTGCTGGGATAGGATTATCCTTCGCAACTGCGTCTTCAGCCCTCCTTCGTCTCAATAGCTGCACTCATTGTATCTGAAAATGACCTACTGCAGTATCTTGGGGGATCTTCCCAGTCTTTAGGGAGGGGAAGAAAGGAAAGTGTTGTTAGCTCGTCCAGTATAGTGCTTTCCAATCTGATGGTTTGTCCAGAGAACACCCAGAAGGGCAGCCTCCCTCACAAGGAGGCTTTGCAAATCTACCCATATCAGAATTTTGTTTCTCTTGGCTTCTTACCTCCATGCAGACTGGCAGAGGAAAGACGTCATTCTCACCAGCAGTTTGCAAAAAGGAAAAAGAAAAAAGAAGCACTCACTGTTGATGCTGCTGAGGTATCTACAGTATCTATTCCTGGAATAAGCACAGAACTTGGGCTGCACAATAAGGCAGCCATGCGGCACAGCCAAACTCAGATTGAGCAAGCCCATGTCTTTGAATCCTGAGTCTGGCTGAATTCAAGCATTGCACAAGGGACAGAGCCAGCCCAGGGTTCCATCCACTCTGCCCTCCACTGTCTGCAAACCAGGAGTTTTTGTGTGATATTCTCAGAAATGCCACTCAAAAGCAGCTTGGGAAGTTAACCGTGTACATGCAAAGATTCAACTCCAATCATCAATCCAACCGTGCTTTAGGAAACCACAAAAAACCTTCATATTCAAGTTCAAGTCTCCCTTCTAGTAAGTACTCTTTTGTAAATAGTGACTTAAATTAGTAGGAGCACGTAGTTACTATAAAACAGCACAAAGCTGTCATATGATCATCTACAGCCATGCTCTTGGAGCAAAAATCTACAAACTACACAGAGACATATTTGACACTGAAAATAACCCTCAATACCTTCCAGTGTCCAGTTCTCTGATACAAATTAAAAACAAGCCTAACTGTAACCAGTAACCAAAATGCCATACAACTGCTTTCCCCTCAGACTAAGTAGCACTTTTTGCAGTTACTTATTTTCCTTATTTTCTCCTTTCCAAGTGCATATCTTTAAGAAAAGCAGCTGAAGCTGGCAGTGGCTGGTTTCACGGGAAGGACTCAGATAAAGATTTAGGTATAAAGAGAGGAAAATACAAGAGAAGAAAGGAAATATAAACTTAATGATGCTGTGATGCCCAGTGGGTCTTGCACCACCAGTTTAGCAGTTAAGGCTCTGGTTTGATTTTTGCTCAGATCAAATCACCACTTCAGCAGCAGTGGTCAAATCAAAGGACAGATTCCGTGTTACAGAAATAGCGACTTTGGGTGGGAATGTGCTGTGTGATTTTCAGAGGGTTCTCAGTTTCCTTTTCTCAGTCCTACAAACCTTGCCTCGCCTGCAGGCTAGGGAGGATAGCAGCTCAATTCAGCCAGTTCTGAGGATCTGTCTGAATAATGCAGCCACCACCCCGAGGCTGCCTCAGCATTTACACCACTTCCAGTAAGCTCTGCCTTTGGCTTTCCTGTACCTTCTCTGCATCCATCATTTGCTCTTACAGTAAAGAAATCTTAATCTGCAGACGTCTAGCTTGCAGTAAGGAAATCATGTCCAAAATGGATAGGTGGCTCTCTGGAATTCTTTATTGTCGTTCTGATCATTTTGCCCACTATAACTTCATCGTGACATATATGATAAGAAATAGCTTATATATTGTTTATCGCGTCCTCACCAAACTGAGCGTTCTACATTGTCTTCTGAGCACCACTCAAAGCTAAACTTGTCTGGACAGACGGTGACCGTCCATGTGCAGACCCAGAGCCTTTCTTGTCACATGGAGAACACGCAAGGCAGAGGGTGACAGCAGCACGACGCACTGCCAGGTGCAATGGAAGAGCCTGGTTTTAGGTGTGCTGACCACAGACGGTCAGTCCATTCTTCAACACAGCCACAGTCAATGTATCTTGGTCCAGTTGGTCCCATTAAGTCACTGACTTACTGGAATAGAAACAGCTGATGGGATGAATATGAAAATAGTGGAGGACAGCACTGCTCAACGAGGCCACCGGCAGCCAAACATATGGTCTGTATGAAATCTGAACTGTCTCTCGAGGAAAGAAGATGGACAATGGTTTTCCCCATGTTACTGAGGATAAACAAAAATATGCACTCACAAAACTGAATATTGTACTTATGGTCTCAAACCTACGAATTCCTTTTAATAAGTGTAAATTATCAAACAGCCACAAAAATGAAGGGAGACTTATAAATGTCTGGCTGCTGGAAGAGGTCTCTTAGTAAACGACTGGCATTTATGGTATCAAATGGTATTTGGTCTTTCAGCACTTTCTGAGAGAGAAGACAAAAAGGATACTGCACCTTTCATGTTCCTTGGACTCGGTCATTCTTTTTGCTTGAATTACACAACTGGTCTACATTTGGTGGCCATTTTCAGCTTTTAAAACTGTGTTCAACATAAAAAATATTTTTTTTTCCAAAAATACACTGGGTTCTTTCTGTTAAAAGTCATCTTTCTCCTGTAAAAATCTTCCCCAGCACTGCATTCTTATATAAAGCACTTATTACACAATTTGCTGAAAGTGCCCTTGAGACGCTAAGATCTGAAGCATGAAGGATTCTTTTTCTTTTAAACGGAGAGAAAGAAAGGAAAAGAAATAGAGAAGAGAGGAGAAGCAGTCTGTCAAAAATTTTCATTGTCATGTCCACCTGGCTACATCTACTATGGGCATACAGGGAAAAAAGAAAAAAAAAAAAAACGGGCAAGAAGAAAAAGGAGAAAAGAAAGGAAGGAGAAGTTGGGAGTGGAAGGGAGAAATAAAAGGAAAACAACAAAAGTTCATCCTAAGCCTGGGATCCTCCAGGCTGTAATATTCCAGCTGATAGAAAAACCACTGAACAAAAAAAGTAGTCTAGAAAATAGAAAGTGTTGTGATTACAAAGTTGAGCATTTCATCAGTACAAACTGGTCTTTGAACGTCCTTTGGGAGAGCAACTGTAGTGTCCAAATTGGAAGGAAAAAAATACAACACCGCATGGAGGAGGACTTTTTTTTTTTTCCCTTTTGGTTTATCACAGCATTTTTCTTTTTTTTTTTATTAATTTTTTTTTTGGCACAGCTTTTTTCCCAGCCATCAGAGCAAGTTCTCAGACGCAAACCAAACAGTGCAATGCCTAGCTGGTGGCTTCATGCTTCCAAGGCTGAATGTTCCAGGTGGAAACCATTCCCTCCCCCTCTGAAGTGACTGTGTTTTTACTCCTTGATGAAGGTTACGGACAAAATACTAGACACCTGTGGCCAGGGAGAGTTGGTTTCACAGTACACTCTAACTTTGTTCAAGTTCATACAGTTCTGGAGCTGTTAAGAATAGTTTTGAAGAGTGCTTCTCCCCACACATTCACTGCTGGTCCATTTGAAATTTCTTCTAAAACTTCACTTTTATTTCCGCAGATCTAGAACACAAACCTAGAGAAAAAAGACTCAGGATTAAGAAACATTTTTGAAAGATACTTGGAATTCCTACTTATATACGGCCCAGCATAAAGGCTGATCAGCCAGCTGTGCGCTACGCACCCAAGCTTCAAATCAAGTCTGTCTCAAGTACCTGCTTACATGCACACAAGCAAGGGAACAAAACAGAAGTGGAAAATGTACACTGAAGGCTTAGCTGGGATTGCGTTGAGTTACAAACAAACATTTTGGTGGCACATCCCCTATAGAACTATAGGCTCTATTTAGTTGCTTAAACACTTCAGTTTTTGAAGTATATCCAAAATATACGCACAGGCTGGGCGGGCATGACACAGGACGTAGAGCAGACAAGTGCCCATTTGGAGTAGCTGCTGGAAGCCAGGCATGGCGCCAGTTCAAATGGTACAACTCAAGCAACTGAATCAAGTTCTACGTGTACCCTTCATGAAAAACAGTGGAAAAATACTGCTCTACAGTAGAGTTATGCCAGCCAGATGTGTAGAAGTCATTTTAGTCAGTGTTATGTATATACAGTGCATGTTATAGCATCTGTGTGTCCTTCACAAGCTAATTGTGCTATAACTGAAATTTTTAACAAATAACAAAAAAATTGTAATGAATATTTAGTTTATCTTCAGCAGCAGCTTTCCTTTACCATGGGATGAACTCACTGGGCATCATACTGAAAAACTGTTCCCTCAGGTACTATTCAAAAATACATTTCTTTTTTGGGGTAAAATTAGAAAGCCCCAAATCAACTTTGAGAGTTGATTGGCGTGATCTATCATTAAAAACTAACATTTAAGATAAATAATGATAGAAACAACACTTCTGCTGTTCTTATCAAGTATGTATTTAAAATTCATTCCCACCTTTGATAATATTCACCAATTTCACAAGCACTCTTCATTTTCAATAAAAATATCAACTTCTATCATTCCAACCCTTTCAAAGCAGGAGCAGTTATAATATACTCCACAGAGGTACTTATTTCTGTCTGGAGCTGTCTACACCTTGAGTTCTGTCCAGAAAAGGCAATATGGCATACATGTTTTTCGTTGACACTCTCCAGAAGAGTAACTTCTTCCCAAAATTTACTAAGTGTAAAGCTTCTTACCGATCCATCTGATGCGCTTGCTCCCACTTTGTCTCCTCTAGCATTCCAGCAGACTTCAAAGATGCCTCCGGTGCCTCGGTAGCTATGTACTAGAGTTCCACTCTACAAAGCAAGAGAGCATGGAAACATTCAACACAGAAGTTCCCTTCTTTTTCTCTGCAGTGTGTCACGACGCTAAATAGAAGACAGTGGTAGTGTGTGGGAACTATTCATATCACCTAACTATAGTCGTCTTTGTAAGATGCTAAAGTTAAGAAACTGGTCTTTGAGACTGAAGAGAAACAGGCTCATCCAGAAAGCAATTTACACTATGACTCTTAAACAACTGTTTATGTCAGCTCTACAACAGTAGAGCTCTGTGGAGTTAAGCTGAGGAGATGTTCCTCTCTAAATTTTATTGTTTAATTTGGTGCTCAGGCATCAATATTCAAAACCAAATCTGTGGAACTGTGGAAGTGTACGGCACTTCTGCCATCAGTCTTCTCCAAGGTCTTCATGCAATATACATCTCCTTGCATTAGAATCAAGTAACAGGAGAACTGCCACAGTTTCTAAGCACATACAGATCACTGAACAGTTTCAGGAAAAAAACTGTGTGGACATGAAAGCAGAACCCAGCAATTTTAGCTTGCTTCCAGTACTTAGGATCTAGTACATGAGTGGAAAGAACTTCTTGGCTCTAGGAAGAAAAAACTCAAAATGCTCCACTTTTCTCTGCAGTATCTCCAATCCCTAGCCTGTATTCCCTTTGGATCCCTCATCTCACCACCACAAAGGATAAGCCAGGTGCATCAGATTCACAACTGAACTCATTTTGTTACTAAATATAATTATCACTTATTCCTAGTGACTCAACTGTTATGCTGGGATTTCCATCAGTCAGTATAATCAGGTTAACCCTACCATTGCAGAGGTTTTCCACTTAAGTTTTTGCTATTAATGTGCCATCCAAAACAGATGAGCTTCACATGAATCAAAATAGTACCTGAGTATTCCATATATGGACACATTTGTCAAAGGACCCACTCGCTAGATATTTTCCATCAGGACTAAAAGCTACACTGTAGACAGGCTCTTGATGCTTTGTTAATGTATGGATGCAGACTCCTCGATCAACGTCCCACAGCCGAACAGTGGAATCAAATGAAGCACTACAAGAAGCATTCAAACACAAACCATGTCTTAATTCGGGTGTTAATCCATTTGTAGTTTGATACTGTAAATGTTTGAAAAGAATACCAAGAGTTTTTTTCTGGGTAAGCAGAAAATAATGTTCCAAATAAAAAAGCAAAACATTAAAACTTTTACATTCTTCATGACAAGGACTGTACCTACAGAACTGAATTCTCACATGTAGCCCCTTTAACTGAAGATACTGTACACTGGATCTGATCACTAGGCCAAAGAAGGCCTAGCTACTCTTTCTGAGGTTCCACCTGCTGTTATCCAGGAAGGTAAAATACAAGTTGTCATTAACAGGATAAACTGTTCTAGAGAAATCTTAGTCCTTAAGAATCTGTGCCTTTTATTAATTAGAATTCTGTAATTCTCTAGAATCAGGATTCTTTTCATTTTGTTTCAGTGCCTTTTTTTTTTTTTTTGTTACAGATCATCTAAATCCCCAACTGTAGGCCTAGAGAAAGGCAAGGGAAATAACTGGTAGTAAAAATGATATTAGAAGAACAACTCCAAGAAAGCCAGGTTCTTCCACATCCACTCCCAGACTGAGGAGTAAAATAAATAAAACAACTCAACACAATTCGTTCTCAAATCGAAAACATCATGAACTGATTTGATCATCTCATGGTACTACCCTTAACTGGTATTCTACAAGTAAATATATTTCCTAAACTCACAGAAGAATTTTGAACAGATTTTTAAGTAGAATTTCAAACATTATCCATTAATTAACACGACTTTAAAAATTGTCAGTATCTGCCCAGGTGAATTGCATGACCCTTGTTAGAATACTTTCTGACTGGCTTAATGGGCTGCCATCTGTTTCATTTAAGACATGCTCTCATAACAACCAGATGCTGGATATGAAGGTACAATGCCATGTTTACAATCTTCTTATTGAGATAACTGAATAGTTAAAATATCGTATGACTCAACTCTTCCTCTTTTTCATCTTTCGAATATAATTCCTCTGCCTTTTGTATCCATCCCCCTGATTTACGAATGCAGGTACTGTTTACTTTATTCAGCAGATGGCTTATTAGAATGGTAAACAGGAAGACTGACAGCAAGGTAACAGTGGAGTTACATGTCAGAAGAATGATTCTTTTCCTTGGTAAGCAGTAGAAAGAGGTTTATTTTTACCTTGCTAACATGATGTTGGAGTTTGGGTTGCTGGTGCCTGGTCCTGTAGGACTCCATTTGATAGTATAAATCTCTTTGCTGTGAGCCTGAAGGTCATGTACACAGGTATCTTGCTTCATACTCCAAATCTACATCAGAGTAATTGTGAAGGGGTAAAAGCAGCAATGTTAAAAATCTCAGGTTAATTATTTCAGTTCTCTCCATGTTATTCTTGCCTTTTGTTTATTTAGTATTTGGACACACGTGCATATACGCAAATATAACCTAATTTGAGTTTATAAATACAGCAGTTTGACACCTACAATGCACATGTCAGAATAGTCCCATGGGGGGAAAGTGCTATACATCTAATAGTACTTATTCAATAGATCAGAAGAACTAAATAGTTGCTATACTAGCCATTGCCAATCCACGTATTTTCATACAGGATCTGAAGCTATTCCATTCAGAAAAGTTTAACTTGCAGTTTAAATCACAGAGTGCAATAGCAGTCCCTTACAGAATAAGAGTAAACTGTTTATAACAGCTTAGAACATAGCAATTTTCTCAACAGCCCAGTCAGATCTTCCTTTTCTTCCTAAACTCTATTTGTTTTCCTGGTACTTTCATTCAAACATTATGGATGATGGAAGAAGATAAGCAATGTACGCAGTGTATTTGCAGTATTTGCAAAACTGTATCTTGCCTGGGATGTTTGCTTTGCTCAGAGAAAACAGTATATATTAACAGCGGTGTAGGGCTAGCTCTGCAGGCCAGCAGGAGAGCTTAGCTGTTTCAATACAGATCTTCCTGTATAGACATAGCCTTCATTTAATGCAGCTGGGAAGGGACAACGAGACTGAGAAGAGTTTGGGCTGGAGAAGTTCTATGACAAGAAGTATTTCTGCTAGCCCAGAGCCTCCCTGTATTAACAGAATTTTGCTGGTACAGTGCAGTGGCCCAGCTACGTTGATAGCCTATGCTATCTCTAAGACAGATCTGGATGAATCCCATTACCTTCAAGCACATAACAGAGGCAAGTAAACCAGCAGTATAGCTGCCTTAGGCTTCCTATACAGTGAATGGATAAAGAGGTTTTCAGAGAGCACTTCAGATTTTTGCTGGGCTCTGAATATACATTGAATATACAATGCTCTGGCCAAGGCTTTTCACAAAAAATCAGATGACTTCAAGGAAATTACTGTCAGACAGAAAGACTCCAAGGGGAAAACTCTTTATCTTTACATTCTTCTTGCAATAGACTGCTTCTTGGCATAGGGATTGAACTTCCATTGGCAGGCAAGTAGGTATATAGATATATTTATATATCTATGTGTACATTTAAACTAAGAATATTCTGTGGCAGTGACGTATCAGTCACTTGACACTCATTTCGATAGGATGTTTCCGTTTTCCCAGCGGCTGCTTCTCTATTTTCAATCTTTCACGTTGGCTTTAAGAAATCTGGGATAAAATGAAATTATTGTTCATGAAGAGTATTCAGTCACACAGAATATCATTCTGGAGAAGATTAAAAAACAGAAACGATGTTTGTCTTTACTTTTTCATCAGCAGGTGTGGAAATTATATTACCTTTAATGTCATATCATCGGAGCAAGATGCTAGTAGCATACCAGATGGGTCCCATTTGATAGCATTAACTTCATTCTGAAATAAAGAGTGATTTTATTAAGTGAATATTCAGGTTACCCGCATTGTACTGGATACCCAGCAGAGGGCACTCATGGTTTATGGCTCCAACAAGGTGAACTACAAATTACAGCTCTTTGCTCTATGGGCGAACAAAAGAAGCGCTGCCTCCATAACCCGCTATTTAAATACCATTTAGGAATGGTAACCATTTTGTGTTTGTGAAAAATACACACAATCAGTCTTCTGATATGTTTTCTACTACAAAGACTCTCATACTTCGCAAGTGCTAGGATTTAAACAAATCCTCAAAGCAGACAGAATGATAACAGAGCATTAACCCATTTTTAAACTGAAATATTTCTTAGGTTAATATTATGTAGATCTGTAACAGAAAATACCAGTGGGGCATAAAGTTTTGTGGACTTTATTATTCTTAGTATTGCAGTTCTACAACAACACAGGCTTCTCTAAAAAGGACTGTATTTCTAGATGAAATTCAGCATGGAATGTTGAATATTTCATGATTTTTTCCAGATCAATTTTTATAGCACTTTACAATTAACTAGACCTAATGTATCCCATGGCAATCAGAAAGTTTTCGGTGCTTTTTTGAGGGTCACACATATGTAGTAACAGTGTAAAAGAGCATTTCACAAAAAGGGAAAAGACTGTTTTTTTTTTAAAGCATAAACTGGCTCAGGGTCTCAGTGAAAATAATCCTGGAAAATATGTTAATTTTGCTTAATCCGTTTTACACGTTTCAATTGACATTAAAAGGACCTGTACAAATATTTGAAGGCAAAATTTGGTCCGTGTGCAAAATGGTTCAATTCATGTAATCATAGAATCCACCATTCTGCTCGTATGAACATATAACTTGTCATAAAATATCAGCGTAATGTCAGTTTAACCACAGACTAGCTAAAGGTCTCAAAAAGCATTGCTTTTCCTCTGTGGGGAGATAGCAGTTCTGGGAGTTAATACCTAAATTACAGGTCTGTGTCTGATAGCAGTTTTCTCATGAATGAAAGCTAGAAAAACTAGCTTTTGACAGGCACTGTGTACTAAAAAATGAGTTGCAAAATACATCTTAAACAGATATTAGATGAAATTGATTTTCAAACTGAACAACAACTGGAGGGAAATTGTTCTCTCCTTATTCATCGTTCTCATTTACTAAAGGAAATTACACCAGTGGAAAACAAAATCTTATTTATTTATGTGCCTTTAGTCTGCAGCTCCTGCTACATATAAATAGTCTCACTGTTTAAGTTGCAGGTTTTGCCTCCTACAAAGATTTAGAACAGTCTATCCCTTCTCCCAGGCAGTGACTCACTTCTGAAGAATATGTTTTTAGGAAAGCAATGGGATGTAACGCCTCCGGCTCTAGAATGCACCCTGCAAACACATCAGCTGTCATCATTGTTACATGCAGCTATGACTTAATTACTAACATTTTAGACTTCTCAGACTTACTGTGTGTCCTTGAAAGGTTTTAACGGGACGATCACAGCCAAGTCTGCATACGTGAATGCACATGTCAGTGCTGCAGGAGGCAAAAGTAGTGTTGTTCTGCCAGTCTACATCCAGAGCAGGAGCTGTGAAATAGAAACAACAGAAGGAACATTAAGGAACATAGCAAAGAAACATTCATCCCGAATCGTTTTCCTTCTGTCACCCATGTGGATCAAAGACACTAAAAACTTGCTGGCCTATCACCTGCAACTAGTTACAGGCATGACAAACATTGTCTGAAAGGCACTATTTTCTCTTTTGCAGTGGGTAATCTAGATGCTGTGTACAGGATCTATCTGTGAGAACCTTTCGGATAAGAGAGGGCAGAACTATCCTGCTCTTTGCTCTCAGCTGCACATAGTTCTTGTACTGCTCATTTCACTGTCAGCCAGTCCAACCGAGCAGCTGGAAAAAAACTAATTCTGAAGAAAGAGGATGATTTCAGCTGGGTTAAAGTTTGATCAGAACATAAAATGGTCCTGTGAACATCGGATACAACATACGGGAGGGAGAAGCAGCATGTGGCCATCTTCCTTTATACTCTGTGCAATGAGCAGTGCGAACCTGTCGTTCTGTGCAGACACAAATGGATCAACAATATCTATACTCAGTTCAATTTGGCTGTGGATAGATTTAAGATTGGTACACTGATCAAACCTATCTGAAATCACAGGACGAGTTTCTGTAGAGGGTTTGGCATTAATGGAGACTGAATTACTGAAACTCTGTACATAGATAGCATCTCATCAGAGCTTGTGTGCAACACACATGCTGCAAAATTGTGAAGAATCCCCAAATCTTTACAGCATGTGTTTCTATGTCTGCTGCTTGTTTTTTTTTTTTTTTAAATTCAAGAAAGAGTTTAGCCGCCCTCCAGAGGATGATATGGGACTTGCCAAAATACAGAAATCTTCATTTTCTGCACACTCTGGTGAAAAGTG
Source organism: Numida meleagris (assembly GCF_002078875.1). NCBI lineage: Eukaryota > Metazoa > Chordata > Aves > Galliformes > Numididae > Numida > Numida meleagris. Next base: position 122,868,268 of record NC_034409.1, read on the forward strand.
AATGTGTTAGAATGAGACTGGTGTTTAGAAAGCAAAGTTGAATCTCTCTCTGGCAACACTATAATGTAAGTTTATTGTTAAAATCATATGATTCTATGATTCTATGATAAAATGAAAGTAAGAAATGCCCTAACTCAAGGATGCTGAGAGAAATACTTTCATAATACAGAGGTAAAAAGATATCTGTTCTGCCAAGCCTATTATATTTAAATACATTTTTCCTGTTCTAATTTTCATGAACTGCAAAATGAGATTGAACCACGTCACCTTCTGAATCATCAGGTAGCTCTTTACATGAGAACTGAGGGCTGGATTTTTTTCAAATACAAGTATTTATTTAGAATATTAAAGAAAAAGCTCAATAAATCTCTGTGACACGTAAGGAATTCCTGCTTTGCAGAACTGTAAAGGAAATCTGCGTGAGAAAGGCAGATTCCTGATGAACAGTAATAAGCATCAGGAAACAGTGAAAGATTTTGTTTCTCTAACTGCCTTTTTTATTATTATTATTTTTAAGCTGCATGCTTTGTATTACTGTTCTAAAGCAAACAAAAGATCTGTCTTCATTAACAGCTATATACCTTCAGGGCTAGTATCTAGTACGATACATGAGTTGAAAAGCAATTTTCTGAAAGCCACTGGCACCTAAAGCAATGGATTTGCATTACTGTATAATTTGAATCATGAAGCGTTGATAATTAATACAGATTCATTTATTAGTGTAGTTAATCATATGTTTACTGGATAAATAACTACATGAAACAGTCTAGAAAAAAAAATCCAATGTAGTTTTTGATGCAAGTAATTGAATTGCCAAAGTATCTTCAAAACCACAGGACACTGGCCAATTGCTTAAAAACACTTAGAACGTCACCTAGTAAAAGCAGCAACAAGCCCTTAAGAAATGCAGCTATACTAAATGCCAAGAACAAATGTATTACAATAATTATCAGTTAATTCAGGCCTTTTCTCATCCAATTTTGGTGTGTTTTAGCATGAGAAGCTCAAATATGGAGTTGTCTTCAATGAGTCGTTCAAAGCCGTTAAATGTCTAACCTGGGGTCTTACAGAGACCTTTTCTGCCTCACTTAAACAATTTGTTCCTGCGTGCATAGACATCAATCCCTATCTATCAGCAGATGTGAAATTTCAATTATTTCACTACACTTTAAAGAAACAAGCTTTGTTTTGATCACGTGCCTATGAATGGCTAATGGCTTTGCAAAACAACAATGAAACCTTAGATTCAAGCTACCTGTCTGCTTACTTACATATTCGGACCACAAGAACCTTAAAGTTACATGTAACATCAATGATACTGAGGCCTTCAAGACCTAGACAAAGGAGTCTTATAGTATGATAGTTTTGTCTGTAAGTGTGTAACCTAAGCAAACTGTAATGAACTGAGCAAAAATTTTGTTGTTCCTAGGCCAACCACTTCCAGACTTCAAAGACATATGCAAAGAAGTATGCCACACAAGTTTGTGCTTAAGCAACTATGCTCTGTATAGACCAGATGTTCAAATGCCACCTTTAATCTCTGTATTGATAAGATTTTCAGATTCCGGATATGGTGAGTAGTTTGCTTTTAGTTTGTTCTGGTGAACAGGTGAAGCAAGAAGGTCAAGATGAGGTCTTGGTGGCTTTAGACTGATTTTAAGGAGCATGTATTGGTCTACATGCTTTTGGCCAATCAATAATTTGTTGTTAATAACTTTACATTCCTATCATCAAGACATATTTGAAATAATAGATTCAATTCAATCATGTCTTATGGTCCAAAGACAAACAACACATGTAGTAACATTTTTTCTTGTATTGCACTGAAACAAATAGTTAAGTTTTCAGCTTGCTAAAAAGAGAATAGTGATGTGTCCCCAGTGCATGCTGCTAAGACAGATACACTTCAGTGAACATGACTCTGAAGAGGCAACCGGGTTCTGAATCCATAACTACTTAGATCAATAGCCAGGGATTAGTAAGCTTAAGAATTTCATTACCTACAACACTATACAGTGCAAAATGTGGTTTAGTGGAACAGTTCTGATTGATAAATAAATGCCACAATGAGAAAATCTGTCAACAGACACTGGCTCCTCCAAACTGACAGTTGAATTAATAAACGAGGAGACGAGTGACAAAAATGTCAAGTATGGATCTGCTGTGTGCATGGACATATCTTTTGTCTTCCACTGAACAACTATGTCTATTGCAAATTGATGTGAATATTTGAGAATGAGAACAACCAGAAATTGAATTGTAAACTGTGCAAATTAACATCTTAAAATCAGAACTGAAATATGTGTTTTTTAACACCATTCAGTACCTTGTGTATGAATGCTGTATGAAAAATGGATTAGTTACAGTGAACCTTTCTAGCATCGGAATCTGTAATGTTTTTGATGGTTTTAATCTCAGTTTGACTATGCCCATTACAAATATTTAATTGTGGCACCATACCAGGTTTGGATTATGAATTCAATCATCATCTTAAAAGTCTGATCTCATGTGAATTTAAGATTACATCAGTGATTGCTGTTACTTGAGGTTACTCAGAATTTATAACACCTCTTGTCTTCTTGAGAAGGACAAGATCTACAATTGACTGTACAAGTAAGTTTGGCTGTTGACTTCTGATAATTAGACAAAGCAAATACAAAAGAACTTCAAGTTAAAACTGAAAGATGAGAAATCCCTGAGGACCTTCATGCTTGCAGCAGTGAGCGCGAGCTGCTGAGAGATCCACATCTGCTTCTTTCTGAAGTCACCATTTTTACCTTGATACTATTCAAGTACATAGATAATGAATGATACAATCATTCAGCTGAGTAGGCTTGGCTGGCATGAAAATCCTCTCCTAGAGCTCAGTTTGACTTTTAAAGCTGATTCTCAGAGAAACCCATCCCTCTTAAAAGAGGGACAAACCCACAAATCATGCTACTCAGAATAGTTAAGGCACAAAAACCCTGGTTCAAAATTTGTTTTCTGTCGGGCAGACAGATTTTTACAAAAGGGTAAGTTAGACCGACAAAATTAAGACGTGTATTTTATGTTACTAACATGAGTTCTGAAAAAATTACCTGAATGGAAAGGAAACTGCTGTTTAGCTTCTCCTGTGTGAGCATCCCAAATTATTGTTGTCTGCGTGAGGAAGAAGGGGGAAAAAATGTTAGTGACTGTTCAGCTAGAGAAAACAAATAGAGAGAAGGGTTCTGATGGCCACTGAGGAGCAATTGTAAAATTAATGACTGCAGAGAGCCTTGTGTGCCATACAGCTGAATAAACAGAAATCACTTCCAAATATTACAGAATAATTATCTAAGTGTGGATGTAGAAGTATCATCCCTATTGAGGAAGTAATGAAGCTGCTAAAAATAGGCACATTATCACTGAAGAATGCTAGAGGATAGTACAACAAATTTTTAGTAAGCATTTTGTTACAGCTGTTTCAGTTATCAAGTAAGACTTCCTTTCTCCTAAGATGCAAGTTGAATTTGACTGCAAACCTAAGTGATACTACATTTCTAATAATTAAATCACGAAGTAAAATGTTTAGCAGCACAGTACCTACCACTTCCTGCTACTGTGGCAAGACAGACTAAAGTGTACTTTGCTTCCTACACGTTCAAATCATAGTCACAGCACACATAAGCAATTCCCCAACTCAAAACTAACTTCTAGGTGAACTGTCAGTTTACTGGGAGTACATAATTCAAGAAAATAAATTCAAGGTGCCTCACCTTGGTGACAACAGATCATAGAAAGAATCACTGCTGTTATAGGGAGCTGTTGTTGGGAGACAAATGTAGCTGTATATGGGCCAGTATTAAAAGGAATAAAACTCAATTTTCACAAATATCCATTTTCACAATGATGTGAAAATATAGATTCATCTACCATACGAAGGGTGCAAGTCTGAGTGAGTTTTCCTTGATTTCTCTATCAGCTGCTGGAGAGGAGCACTGTCTGTGCATCCCACTGTAACACAGGCCACGCAACACATCACTTGGAAGTACCATTTTTCTCTCAATATTTTATTAAGGAAGCCAAGAATGACACACAAATCGAATTTTTCAGACATCAAAAGTTCGGCAAGATGAATACTGTGTTTATTTTCCAGCTTCAGTTTTAATGGATTTCTGCTCATATCAGCAGTCATCTGTTCATTTTAATCTCTTATATGCACTCAGCTGAAACTGCCATGTTTTGCTTGATTTTCAGTTGAGAACCATCATATTTTGCATGTTTGTACAGGAAACCATATATATTTTATCTAAATACAACAGTTTCTATAATTAGATGAGCTAAAAACACAGTACATGTAAGATAACTTCCCTCTTGGAAATAGCTGCAGTTGATAAAACTATAAACTTAAGTAGTGGAAGCAGTTCTTTCCTTTACAGAAACATTTAAGATGCAATTTTAAACAGAGAGCAAATGGAGAGTTTTTTTTTAAACAAACTTTCACACAAAAATAGACTTCACACATTTATGTGAAGTCTCAAAAATGTACTCAATCACTTAACCCAAGGAAATCCAACACACATTAGAACAAATTAAAGAAACTCCCCAGAACTCCCCACAACTCCTGGAGCAGAAGAAAATAATCTTACAGAATTCAATGGCACATGCTCACTGAGTCAGCACATTTAGAAGTTAGAATTATGTAGTTTTAAAACTCACTTTATCAACACCAGCACTTAAAATATAATTCCCCTTTTTGTTCCACTTCAGGGCAAATATTGGACCTTTATGTTGACCTAAGGTGCTTGCAAGGTTACCTGGAATAAAGAAAAAAATAATATTACAATTAGTTTATGAATTAGTCAACTTACACTTTATTGCTGTTAACTGTGTAGGACCACGGATTGTTGTTTGACTTACCATCTTCTGTCCATATTCTTGCAAAACCATCATATGAGCCTGTAGCCAATAGTGTTCCATCACTCTGTTGGGATGTATATAAATGTCAAAGGTCAATACCAGATGAAATCTGTTTCAACCAAGATTTTCTTCCCCCCTCAGGTCTGTGCATTACAAGTTATAGGAAATCTGAGTCCACACAGTAAAATAGACAGCATCATTATTACATAATCTAAACGAAAGGTTAGTACTGCAAATAGAATGAGGAAATAAAACCCTTGAACATACACTGAAAAACTGAGCTATGCCATCAGATAAAAGTAATTTATTCAAGAGGATTAGAAAAGGAAAACAAGATCGGAAAAAATTATTTGGGATTCTTCCAGATAACAAACAGATACTACATCCCAGACATAAGAGCCTAAAAATCATTAACTGATCATGTGTATCCTTACTAAATCCCAGTTAAGTGAATTTCAGGCATCCATACTTAAAAGTAGGACCTAAACACCTAAGCTACCTACCGTTAACACCTTAATGCTGTCTAACACAAAGAAGCTGCTCCCAGGTTGCCTAAGCAAAGACTCCCATACGTGCTCAGAGGCACAGTATAATGATGGGCAGTCTCACAAAAGTTGAACTTACGGGTTTCAATTATGAGAAAAAAAAGCCTGGTAGCTTTAATTGGCAAATTACATGTATTCAGCTGGAGGCAGATCTTCATTGAGGGATAACTCCTGTGTCGCAAACAATGAAAGATTTATTGCGCCAGAATGACAGAAATCAAAAGGAACTTGACTGTGGAACCTGCTGAGGTGGGTAGGTACTGTTGGCAGTGGGCAATTAATCCTTAAGCATTTTAGCACCTGGATTAGGAGTGAGATTCACCCCATTTATCTCTAGAAGTTCAGAAGTCAGGAGTTAGCCTAACAGAGTAACCTAGTCTCCCTCTACAACTAACAGCACTGTCTCTGGAGTGCAATTCATGATCTTATTTGTTTTAGACTGCTCAGACCACTATGAATGTCTCTTAGCATGAACCTAGATGACCAGTTTAGATGGCTAAATACGAGGGAGATTAGCCTTACCCTTAGTACCAAAGGACATGATCTGAATATGACCTCTAGAAATAACCTTTCCTGTTGTAACATAAATCACATAAAGCAGAGAAGAACTGATTGATTTAATATATTAAACAATGTGAAAATTTCACAATGGAATATGATTAATATTGTAGTTCTAAATAAACAATAAAGGCAGATGGCATTTCTAGCATCATGAATAGAAAATTAGGAAAAAAGCATAAAACAATCCTTTAACACATATGTCCAACTCAACCCTCCGTAAACAGTGAGTCAGAGAGGTTGTAGATTTAAGTCAAATATGTAATGACATGGGGGAAAAATACGGAAACTCAAGTTAGCTTCATTGTGCTGTACACTTATGTGGACCACTGATATGGACAAAGGCAACAGCAAAAAGGAAAAGAGAAGGAAAGCTCAGAGATTAGACATACAGTTTATCCAAATTTGTTAGTGGTAATTCACATTCTTTGGAAAACTCAAAGCAAGTTGGAAACACTTAAGGTGGTTAAATGAGGAACATTTCATTACATTAGGTACTAGCCCAATGCAAGTGAAGTATCACTGAAGACTGGAAGGGTATGGAACTACTACAGGAAGAATGCACTATTGACAACTTTTCTCATAACTGTTCAGAACCTTTGCTTGTTTTCTTCTTTCAGCTTCCCTCTTCCTACTCCTCAATTCATTTTTTCCTGACAATTTTTCTTTCCCATGATGTATGCAGAAAACAAGTCATACACATTCTTGATCTTATCTTCATTTGCTTTGTTAACTTACCTGCACTTTCTGCAATATTCATCAACTTTATTGTGACAAGTAAACAATAAATAGGGGAAGCTGACTTTTACAGCTGCCTTATCTTACACTTTTGTAAAGCACCTAGCTCACCTATTACTGAAGGACAGTGATATTGCAGTAAAGATTAATCAAATCTTGGTCTCTGACCAGCAACTGAAACTTTGTAACTGATGAGAATCCTTCCTGGTGCTTAGTTTTCAATCTGTTTTGCTACGAAACCATGACTGATGTGATCACTCTGTCTGTAGTAGTATCAACAAAATGGACAGAATGAAAGTGATCTCAAAATTAATTAAGGTTCTTGCAAGGTCTTGTAAGTTCCTTTTACACTGCTCAGCAGCAGAAAGGAGACATTAAGCAGTCTTACTGCTGCTCAAAGACACTGCCCAGCCACTGGAGATTCCTAAGAATACCCGTTTTCTTTGCTCACTTCAGTCATCTCTGTGCAGGACTGTAATACCTAAGATAGATAAAAGATTTTGCAGGATGAAGGTCGATAAGGGATCAGGTAATACAATTCCACCTGGAAGGTGGAGAGGTGAAAGAGAATGACTACACATGCTCCTACCCATATAGACTACAAGGTGAGCACATTTTGATATGTACAACATAATTCAAATGGGAGTGAGTCTTGATAGTTCAATCTCAGAAGAAGCTTCGCTGGTGCTTACATCTCCTCATATGCCAAAACAGAGTAACTATGAGATGTAAACACATTATTAATCAGCTTTCATTACTACATGGATTGCTTGTTTAATCTTCTTTCATAAAGTTAGCTGAGTTTATTTTTACTCATGCTCCTAAAAATAGATACATAAATACATCATCATTAAGCTTGAAGATGGCAACACTACTGGAAAATTAAAGTAGACAGGCAAAAGTTCAGTCTATTATGAGTATCTGAAACAAGAGGTCAGTACGTTAGGACAGAGGTTCTGGTCACCTCAGATATAAAAGATACAGAGCAGCAGCTGTAATTGACTCTGAATTAAATTTAGACACTTAAAAACCACGCACAGTCTTAGAAGCTAGCTTACATTCCAGTCCAGTGAAGTCACATCCTTATTGCTGGGGACATCATGTCCTCCTTCTCTTATGCAGTGCCTCAAAACTAGTTGAGTGGAACCACTGTTGCTGTTCTCATTGAGATTCCATATTCTGGCTGTTGAGTCTCCAGATCTATAAAAGCAGTTATGAAGAGATGAAAACTTCATTTGGTGGCAACCCAGCAAACAAAGTAAAAAACCTTTATTTCTGTTTTTAATTGAGAGAACATCCCAACCTTTCAAATGTGACTTTCTAATTCTGCGCTTCCTGCACTCCCTATAGTGGCAAATATTTTTAAAAAGTTAACAGATATTTATATGATATCTATTGTCTAAATCCACAGCATAACATCATTTGCTTTATTCAAAAAATAGTTGTACGTTTGCTTGCTACCTACATTTTACGCTTCATACACATTACCATTATAGAGATGGTCTTGGGGAACTTAACAAACATAAAGGCAGCCCTTTATGCAAAGGCTGTGTCCACATGCCTCCTACAAAAATGGTGCACAGCCACATTAACCTCCTAATGGCTCACAGAGCCCCTGGTGCTCCCCAGAGGGGCAGAATGCAGCATCACCATCTGCAGAGGTGCAGTGTCACCTGGCAGCTGCCTCAGGGAAGGGGACCTCTAACTGTGTGACAAAGGTGCTACAGCGCCTGCTTCCTGGCCCTGCCTGAGGATTTTCATCTACTTTGTAGACAGAATGTTTTCTAGGAAGATATTTTCATTGCAGACTGAAACCCTGATTTTGTCTAGAAAATGCTGTGAGGAGAAAGTGGAAAGTTGATCATAATCTGCTCAAAAATTACATAGTTATTTTCACTGTCCACAGATCTTTCTTCCAATGAAAAATGTCTCTGAGGTCAGAAATCAATTTACAGCAGGGTGGAAGATATCATGTTTTTTTGATTTACTGGGATTTGCCTCTTGCCCTCCCCCCCCCCCCACACTCTTTTTAAACAATCGATAACAACAAAAACCAAAACAATCAAGTTAGATGGATTGCTTGCTGTGTCCAGAGGGTAATTTTCATTTCCATGCAGTAAGCAGAAACTTGGAGCAGAATTAGGATCTCTCCTATATTTCCAAGAATTCATGCAATCAAAATGAAATGCTATTGTTGATGTATCTGATATTAACTTTTCCTTTATTTTAATTAACGACTAGAACTTCCTTTCCTACTCATGAGCAAGGAGAAAAAGTATTTAATTGAAGACAAAAATCCTGAGATCCATTTTTGCTGTGATAACCCATGTTTTACTGAAAAAGAAATCTGTAACAAGAGAATTTTGTATTTTCTTCTGGTCTACTAATAAAGCATTTTAATTGTTCATACTAAAAATACCAAGCTAATTTTAAACACCTCATACTTTTCAAGTGCAAATAATGACCAATACAGCAACAAACCAGACTGATTTTTTTTCCATATTATTCTATCAATAATATAGCCAGATTTTACATGAACAATAGTTCAACTGTACAAGAAAAATCCTCTTTGCCTGTATCAGTGTCTCTGAGGTCTGTTGGGTCATTGCATGCCTGGGGAATGTGCCTCCCATCTCCTCACAACCCTTTGTGTCAAGCTGAGATGTGATCGCTGGCCAGGGCTTTGTCACAAGCTACTGCCATTCTTTGGCTACTATGCAGCCATTCTTTAATTGTTGGCACACATCTTGCACATCAGTGATTAAGAAGTAATTTGAATCAAGATAATTTTTGTCATCATACAGAGCTATGATTGTAACACAACTCCTTACTTCTTCAGAGGTTTAGAAAACTGAACAATTTTGTATGTATTGGCTAGAAAATCCATTAAGTTAAACATAAGGCTCAGAAGATAAGGAGCATTTTTAGTTGCAATAATTTACAATAGTGGGAACATAAGTCTTTCATAGGCTTGGGTTACTGGTTAACATACTAAGTAGGAAATTCCTTCAGTGCTGGCTTCTACACTGCATAAGATTCCAGGCCAATTCCGCCCTCATTGTAATAATCCAGTTTGCTATTGGACCCTCTGAATAAAATACTCAGCCACTTGGCTATCAAACACAATATCCTATTTGCTAGTTCTAAAAGGGTTATGCTTTGTTTTTCAACAGTTTTATTTAGTCAGTTTTCTGGCTGTGCTTGGGCAATCTTATTTTCCAGTATTTTAATTTTGTTTTTCAATTTTCTTCTTCCTAAGGCTACATAAGCCATTATGCGTCCCTGCAGAGAGGCTTTATAAGCCTACCAGTGTGTGGCAGGGGTATTTGTGTGTCTTCCCCTTTGTTGCTGGGGACAAAAAAAGAGAAAAAAAAAAAAAAGTATTCTCTGTTCTGGAAAGTATTCTGATTTCTGTTGAATGATTCAGTGAACCCTACCTTATTAGAGAACCATAGTTCAAGCACAATTCAGAAAGATATTTAATCTCCTTAGCCCACAGAAGCATTTCTATCTGCATGATAAAGCAGCTCATTCCAACATGCGAGTCATGAACACTTGAGTAATAGCTATACTGTTCTGCACTACTGAAGAATACTGCCAAATTTCAGGAAGGCTTAGTTCGGAAAGCATTTTACTTCATGCCCTTCAGCCCTTGTGTAATCATGAATCAAAGTGGAAGAATGCTTGCAGAATTTTATTTGTGACATATAAAATCCCTATTCCATAATAGCCAGCAGAGGTTAAAACAGCAGCAGTGTGTAAAGAAATTTGCATGATTATTGAACTTTGGTAGTTCTAATCTTCAGGTACAGTCTTTTAATTATGGTTATTTTGATATGCAATATTGCTACGTGTCTTTAACACTTCTGGCTGAAACAGACTGGATTTTTTATTTTATTTTAAAAGAGATTATTAAAAGCCTAAAGGGAAGGAACCTCCTCCACTTAATTTACACATCCAACTTTTCCTTAATAAAACAGGTCTCTTAGAGTTAATGCTTAAGTTTCCTATGGAGTCAGCAAAGGGAAATGCCTCAGAGGTAACCAGAGGGAGAAGCCAAGTCTCTAAGCATTATGGGGAAACTTACTGTCTGTCCCACTGATTCAGCAATATTGTTCCCCACAATAGATTATTCAAATAGAGCTCACCTAATAGCCGACCTGGCTGTATTAACAGATTTGATACAACAACAAAATTGGCTCCAATAAAGTCAACTGCTAATGATTAAACACTTAAAATTAGAAGAATTAGCACCTGGGACTATCTAGAAGGGTTTGCAATCCACTCCTTCAAACCGGTAATTCAAAAGGATTTTTCAGGAGGGTAATTCACAGTAGGTCCTAAACAGCTGATAGGAGGAACACAGTAACTCAGAGCATTATGTAAAACCCAGAGTTGAAAGCAGAAACTGGTCCAGAATCTTTCTTGCTTCTGCCATACACAGCTATTATCAAAAGATCTTATGGACAACATTTTTATGACTAATTATTATGCTGACTACAGAGAGCGAAGATGCACACAGAGCTCTGCAAGACACAAAGTTCCCTTGTGTGAAAGAGGCTGGTATAGGTCAGCAAAGATAAGCGAAGAAACCTACTGCTGTGTTTTGGGAATGAGGCCAGGTTCTTCTGCTTAACAGCGATGGGAATTACTTAAAGGGCATGGCTGGATGTAACAGAACAGAGCATGCTCTTGGAAACAGCAGCTGAATGTCCAGACAGAAGCAACCTGAATTCAACTAGAAAAGCTTTTGGAGTCCACGGCTCCAGCAACCTTGACATTCACAATCTACTTCAATACTGGGAAATTCAAATAAATTCAGGAACATTCTCGGTCACTGGACCACTATCACTCATGCTAGCAAGCTGATAGATTGATTACTCCTGGCCAGAATTTGGGCTGTCTGAATTGGCGCTCTCAGACGGGCCATTAAGGTATATTGTTGAGCTCAGGGCCCTGACGATTTCTCTGAATAACTCCCGGGCATAGGGAACGCAGAGATAATCCCCAGTGTGCAGCCTGTGGGCAGCCGCCCTATTTGGCAGCCAGGATGGTTTGCTAGCACAGACACAGGCCATATCGTGCCAGTTGGCCTCAATGCCTAGGAATATTCCCAGGCATGTTTAGTTTACTAATGTGGACGTAGCTGTTTCTGCACTACCCATGGAACACAACCATCTGTAATGACTTATGTACGTCATAAAATTAAAATACGTTGAAAGAAATTTCACGGAAGAAATCAGTCTTTGAAGAGAAGGACAGCTGGATTTTAAGAGCAAATATGGAATTATGGTTGGAATGGCCAGATCTTGACATTTGCCCATGCACGTATTTTTTTTTTTTACCTTTTGAAAACACTATATGAAATTATTTATTTTGGAATACTGATTTACTTCGCAAGGTGTAATTAATCCTCCTAGAAAACGGCATGTGTGTACTTTACTGCTTCCTTTTGCAACATCCAAGTGTTCTTCTTGTTAAGTATCTGGTGACAGTCATGCCTTTGATAGCCTTTATTGGTATCACTAGTCTCCTGATCCTTCACTTCCAAGGTTATGGGTGTGGTGGAGAATGAAGAGTAACTGCAGAATGTACTTCTCACTGTTGGATCAGAGAAATTCCTGTCTCCACATTTATTTTTTAATAGCTCTTCGCCAAGTCCAGAAAGTATACGTTCCTGTGCTAACCAGTGCTAGTAGCTGGGACATCAAATATACAGCTTTCTTTCTATCAGTGGGGTACTCACTAAATCTGGAAACCAATGCTGTAATTCCCTTACACAGCTTGCTTCAGATCAGGTTGTGAATCTGCATTATTCTTTTAGTGCTTTGAAGATTGCATCAGGTTGCTTTCTAAACTGGCACTAATTGTTAGATTAATTACCTGCGTAACATAGCGTTTGCAGAAAACACTTTGCCATGAATTGAAATTCAATAGTTCTACGCACAGTATAAACAGAATAAATGCGCTATTTCACTTACTTAATAGTTAGAGTTTTTATATGTGTTTTTTAAGGAGAAAACAGATGGGTACAATCAAGCAGATGGGAAGACAGAAGAAAAGTAAGGACTGGGCAGCACAACATGGCTATTATAGAATCTAACAATTCAGTGTTCTCACATCAGTCTAACTGTAGGGCTTTTTTTTTAAGCATTACTTTGTAATGGACAAATGGAACTGCAGCATACTTAAGACCTCAGGGAATTTCTTCCCTTTTTTTATTTGGTGCCATAATACATAGTTTACTTGTAGATGATAACCTGCAGTATTACTACACTAGACATCTCAAATATTTCTTTGTACAATGGCATCATCAATCAGCTCTTGTCTTGCCATTTCATTTTTTCCTGTGCATTCTACGCTATTTCAATCATGTAAGCTTCATAAGGCACTCATTTCTGCATTATCTGAGAGCTAACCGAATTCACTTACAAGCATGCTAAAATCTGATCAAGATGCACATGAATTTGAGATATTTGCATTTTCATTGCGCTGCCATTAGTCTGCATGAGACACAGTACTTGACCGTACTTTCTGCCTATGCGTGTATTTCTATGCCTCCAAAATGAATAGCAAAGCCTACAAATAAAGACTTACTACTCTGAAGGGCAAACTCTAATTGAAGGGATAGTGAGGAGGTACTCCTCTGCCTTAGACATCTGACTAATGGTTCTGATTACTGTCCTCCAGCCTTAGTGGAGACTGTGCAAGATATCATCCAGTTCAGAGAGAGTAGATGTAGGTTAGATATAAGGAAAAAATCTTTTACAGTGAGGGTGGTGAGGCACTGGAAAAGGTTACCTAGTGCTGTAGTTGATGCCCTATCCCTGAAGACTTTCAATGAGAGGCTGGATAAGGCCCTGGGCAGCCTGATCTAACTGTGGTGTCCCTGTTCACTCCAGGGGAGTTGGACTAGATGGCCCTGAGAAGTCCCTTCCAGCACTAAGGATTCTATGATTCCATGATTCTATGATCATTGCCCTGGGCTCTTCACTTTATCCAGCTACCAGTGCTCAGTGCTCAGCAGCAAAATTAAACACCCACTGGTTCCTCAGTCATTGTTTAAACTCTGCACACATGGACTGTGAAATACAGAGCTCATCACTGTAGCGTGGCAAGCACTGGCAAAGACAGTAAGCCAGACATCGGGAAGTAATCACCAAATTCAACAGGTGCTAAAGCCAATAGGTGAAGATTGAGCCCCTATACCGAGGAGTCTTAACACTCTGTATAATGAATTGAGAGATGTAAGAACTGGCAGAGGGGCAGAGCATTTGAGTAGATGCCTAACTTCAGCTGTGCTGGTACTCTCCAGAATAAAGCAGCATTCTCTGCAGCATCTCAGGTGCCACCAGGTGTCCCTAAAGAGTAATTTTTTATGGTATCCCTTCTCCCCATATATTTTCCCTTAGATAATGTGGTTGTGATAATGAATCACCTGAAGGCTGTTTTCCATAAAATTCAAATTAATACCACAATGAATAAGTTTACTACTACAAGTACATTGCCTAGAATGATTGGTATAAAGGAAATAAATACTATTAGGCCTGGACATTCCAGAAATAAAATATGTTCAGGAAGTTTCTGTTTTCTAAAAACACAGCCTGTCATCTGAAATTATTCACTGGAAACTGCTGTCTTCAATCTTGTAGACATCTTGTGCTGTTTCTCCAACCTGATATTTACTTCTGTCAATTTATTAGGGTTTTTTTTTTTTAATCTGATTGTCCTGCTTACCATGCCGTATCATGGCTGAGCAGCAACAGAGAACACAAAATGGAATATTTTTCAATGAAACTGAGACAAAGTATACCCTCAAACCATTCCTTAATGATGAGCACATAGGACACAACCAGGTTCCTTCTGAAGCACCCCTCTCCGATGCAAACAGTGGTGGCATAAGACTCTCAAACAATAGTTTTCCCCTCCAGAACTACTCTTAGTTGTGCTGCACCATGCTAATGCAGTCACAGCTAAAGAGAACTCTGTTTTACAGTTCCCATACTTTTAAAAATAAAACTTGGATGGCAAAGCATTCTGAGATCCCAATGTGCACCTTTAACTAAGATGAATAGGAACAGATTGCATGAACTTCCAATACTCTGAGAATTATCCAGTTATTTTAAAAACCTTTAAAAATTTTTGCTTGCATTCAGAGCCACAGAGTGCACATTTTAAATGTTTAAGCGTTTCGTATTCTGCGTCACCTTATTATTACTTAACACCTACATACGTGCAGCACTGCTGAAAAAAACAGTTGCAGGCTGAAAAGTCAGTAGAGAGATTACTGATTAGTCTCCACTATATGCTCTCAAGTTCTTGCGTCTCTAAATAGACTCTAATTGCAGCAGCTGTTTCCAGTCATGGTCTTACCCAGATGCTAGCAGGTCACTGACGGGGTTCCAGGCACAGATGAACACCTCTGATTCATGGCCCCGAAGGACTGTTGCTTTGTTAGGAGGAATTTCAACATCCCCGTCAATTTCCATTGGCTTTGAATGATTATCTGTAAAGAGAAATATCAGAATAAGTAGTTTGCAAGATGATGTTAGGTCTGAATTAAAAACAGCTGGTTACCTGTGGCCTAAACCTTAAAAGCAATGTACATTCAATGTTTTGTGTCCTGTCACTGGTCATACATACTACTCTGTTTTCTTTTCTACGGTGACTCGAAGTTATGTTATCCCCTCAAAATTTCTAAAATATCCTGTATAAAGTATGCAGCTTTAAATAACTAGTGTTCATTTCAGTACAGATTTTCTTGAAGATGGCTTCATTTAAATCAACCTAAAGATGTATTGAAGTAGGAGATTGCCACATATGAGATTTATGCTGCTCTTCTAAAAAAGTAGTGTACAGCACATTCATTTTCTTAGTGTCCAATTAAAAGTGTAAGTGGCTACCCAGATGAAGGATATACCTAGTATGGGCCTAATTCCCCAAGTACAGCAGGGAAACAGTGAGGAATCCCCTTCTCACGAATACCATGATATATGCAAAGGGACCAAGTGATGCATAGATATACTTAACCTGCATGCTGTAACTGTGGGGTTGTTCAGACTGCAGTTTAAGCAACTTTGGTTTTATCAAGCTCTTTTATTTCCTTAAGGAAAAAAAAAGTGAGTTTAAAACAATGAATTTCTCTTAGTGGCAGCATTTCATTCCAATTTGCATCGTGAATAATATTTTCGTTCCAGATTTTCACTGCTTCAGTATGAATCTGAAACTACACTTCCTGGCTGCAATACAAGATTATTATCCCCTGTGAACAAGTCACCAATCAAGGGCAGGTAACACACTGGAACAACAGGCAGCAGATGTCATGTACAGAACTGCAGCCCATTTCACAGAAAACACATCCAAGAGCAGAGAGCTGGCAGGCTGGCGGAGAGGCAGCCCCGTGTTATCTCATCAATGCCTTGGCCAGCTGATCTGCTCTGATTGATTAAAATCCAAGTTCTCAATCTGGGTTAAGTCTTTTTAGTTAGTCATTCTTTAATCACATATGGAGATCCATAGGTTCACAAGTGGAATAATTATGCTCCTTTATTGCCACATGTTTATGGCATTTAGAATCAGCCATCTGTCCTGAAACTCATGCTCTGTTGAGCTATTGCCCACTGACTGGCAAAACAGACTGTGA
Source organism: Numida meleagris (assembly GCF_002078875.1). Classification (NCBI taxonomy): domain Eukaryota; kingdom Metazoa; phylum Chordata; class Aves; order Galliformes; family Numididae; genus Numida; species Numida meleagris. The sequence goes on from NC_034409.1 coordinate 122,884,636, forward strand.
TGTTACACAACTGCCATCAGAAGGAAGATCTCCAGATTTCTACCCTAACCCATGCTTTCAAATACCCTGTTTTGAGCTAATTTATGCTGACTCATTCAAGTAGCGCTTTTCATAGAATTTCATAGAATGCCTTAGGTTGGAGGGAACCTTAAAGATCATCTAGTTCCAACCCTCTGCCATGGACTGGATTGCCAGCCACCAGCTCAGGCTGCACAGGGCCCCATCCAACCTGGCCTTGAGCGCCTCCGGAGATGTGGAACACAGCTTCTCTGGGCAGCTGTGCCAGCACATCACCGCCCTCTGAGTAAAGAATTTTCTCCTAACATCTAACCTAAATCTCCCCTCTTTTAGATTAATGCCATTCACCCTTGTCCTATCACTATCAGACTGTGTCAAAACTTGGTTCCTCTCCTGATTGTAAGCTCCCTTCAAGTACTGGAAGACCGCAGTGAGGTCTCCTCTGAGCCTTTTCTTCTCCAAGCTAAACAAGCCCAACTCTCTCAAGCTTTCTTCACAGGAGAGGTGCTCCAGCCCTCTGCTCATTTTCGCTGCTCTCCGCTGGCTCACTCCAACAGCTTCACATCCTTCCTGTACTGGGGGCCCCACACCTGGACGCAGTACTCCAGGTGGGGCCTCATGAGAGCAGAGTACAGGGGAACAATCCCCTCCCTCTCCCTCTCCCTGATGGCCACCCCTCTTTAGATGCAGCCCAGGACACTGTTGGCCTGGGCTGCAAGCGGACACTGCTGGCTCATGTCCAGCTTTTTGTCCATCAGGACTCTAAAGTCCTTCTCCACAGGGCTGCACTCAGTGAGTTCTTCTCCCAGTCTGTACTTGTACACTTCTCATAGCAAATTTGGGTAGGTACCCTATTAACCATGTTTGTGCCATAGCTATGACACAGATTCACAAGTAACTCAATGAGTTACACAACATTGGGTATTAAAATTAGAAAACCATTAAGTAGTTTCACGGTTCATGTTCCTAATTCAAAGTATCCATACTTTTAACCACACTTAATACCTATGGACTGGCTGCATAAAACTAAGCTATTACAAATGCCTTTTTGTAAAACCCACGTATGCTGAGCGCTGCTCTTGATAATTCCCTATGTAAAATTAATACTGTCAGGATATACTTGAGATGCAGCCTGACATTAGCAGCTGGGAACTTTGATAAGATATTCTGAGTAATCAGGGCAATACAGAGCAAAGCACTGTTAAAACCAGCCAGGAGATATGAGCCTCAAACTCCTGCATGTCTCACCACAGCAAAGAATCACCAGGTTTAAAGCATACGTTGATGAGAAAAACAGCAGCATGGTAACTATCAGGCATTCATGTGTGTCCTGTTCACAGTGTGAATTGGAAGCTGGGGTTAAATCACGCAGTGAGATCTTTCAAGTGTTTTAATTTTAAAAAATTAAATGAGATACTACTCCTACACCATCTGATCCTACTGTTACCTGCCTGGCTCTAAAGGAAGAGCTGCTTTTCACTTTTGAATAAAACCAAATGATGACTTGAAAGCAGCTTTACTCCAAGGTCTCAGAGTTGTGAGGTGTGATCAGAGCATCTGATATTTAGAAGTATTTTTGTTTGTACATGGCCAGATGGACGAATCTAGATATGCACTTTGAATGTTATTAATTACTCTGGAAAAGGAAGAAACTCGTGATATGAAAAAAACCTGCAATCAAGTGATACTTGCTTTAGTACATGTAAGACTGACTGGCCTTTGGAAACAATGAAGTATCTGCACAATTATTTTCTATTGTTTTCCACCAGAAATTTTGACGCTACAGCTTTGATGGTTCAGGAGAAAAGGGAGGGAAAGAGGAGAAATCTTTCACAAATTATTTCCAAATGTTCATTCTGTATATCTTTTCTTCCTGTTTTTCATCATGTAATTAAGTAGTGATGTTAAAGAACATTCATATTTAAAGGATTACTCTTTTCAAAACATAAAATGCCCCACTGAATAAACAGAATGCTTCATACATCTGTGATACTGCTTCAGGCTCTTTTCAGATAGACATGATTAAGTTGTACCAAGTGCAGCAGACCTTCAAAGGTGAAAAACTTAGTCTGCAGGTCACATACTGAAGGACTGTGCTTAAATGTTAATACAAACTATTTTCTAAAGGCCATCTCCGGTTAAGACTACACTATATTCTAATATTTTTCCTCAAACATATTAAAAATACACAATCACTGGAAAGTTATATTCCCTGCCCCCAAAATTATGTTGATTTTTTTAAATGTAATTTTAACATACCAGTGAGTGATTTCAGCTCTTTTTTTCCCCACTAAATTTAAACAAAAGTAATGTATTTTTAAGCTCTTACCAGTGCTAACCCTGACTTTTCACAGGAAATGATTTTTGAGTTAAATATTTGACAGGCCATTCAGTGGAGTTGTTCTTTATGGCTGTACCTACAATAAAGGAGCTAGGTTGAGTGTTTTTTTTCAGGGATTTATTTTTCTTAAACCCAACCCAATCCTTGCAAATATAATGATAAAAACGACAGTAAAAAATATTTGAGTTGGAAAATAATCCAATGAGAATTCTTTTAAACTAATTTTTGAAGTGACTCAAAACTGAAAACATTACTCAGGAAGCAGCAAAAGAAGGTAGCAATTTCCTTTACTTTCTTATTTTAAATCTGCACCTCAAACTGTTGTTAGATTTTTCCTGTGTCTCTCTTTCTTAAATTATGGCTAAGGAAGAGCACACTAACCCAAACCATCCCCGTATATGCTAGTTCTGTCGAGTCCAACAACAGCAGAAATTATGGTTCAGGAATTCTCTCCCATCTTCTGTATCAACACTCTTTCCTACAAAGTAGGTCTCTCAGCTTTCATGTTTCCCATTTTATGTCCCATCCTAAACTTCTTCTGATCTTGCCCTCAATGTTTTGGTGTAATCTAAGTTCTTGCCATATCTTTTATCTTAGTCTATCCTAGACTGAACAGACTCTAAACACAGCGATAAGGGTGAAGGTAAGGCTGGATATGTAGTTTGCCCTGTATAAGCAATAAAAAGGAAGGGCAAGACCTTTTTGTTAATTCATTTACATAATTACCTTTTCCTAACTTTATCATAAAAGAAGGAAAGTGTAAGACCATTAATCAGATCTATGCAATAAATTGCCAGTTAGATCTGTTATTTCTACCAGTTTCTGATAATTACTGAGGGAGATCTCTTGCAGTTTAAACAGGTCTGTCCAAGGGTGAGAGCATCAGGTTTGCATTTCTGTATGCATCTCCCAAGTACAATCCTCAGCCTGCAGTTGTTGATACCTTGTCAATATCCTCCGAATGACCCCAGAAGAAAGGTTATAGTCCTCCCAGGGCAAGGAAGGCACACAAAGAGTCATCTGTCTCTGTGTTTCTCAGCAGCTTCTCCCTAAAGTCCCCTTCTCCTTAAATTGCAGACCTCACCTCTTTGCTCAGGATGATGAACTAGCACAACAGCAGCTGCCAATGAGATGTGCCAGCTGGCCAGCTACTCCTTGAGGACCTTCTGTCTTCCCACTGCCATGGCTCCGCTAACCTATCTGCCTGGCAGGCTCCTTAGGCCCATTTATGCTTTGAAATTTGCAGTCTAATAGCCTATGAAATTTCACTGGACAACACCAATGTCATGCTCTTGCATCCTGCTTCATGCAGATATTGGATGAGAAAGTCATACAGGACTTTTACTCCTCGATACTCTAAGAAACATTCACAACTGTTCATGAAGCTACTTCTACTAAAAGCCGCTGTGAGAACTATTACTTCTAATAATATGATGACAGATCTGAGAGATTGAGGTTTACAGAGTGGTCAGACATCTGAACTGATCTGAAAGGCTCTCATTTTTTTTAACACAATAGCATGTGTGTTTCTCCAGATCAGAGGAAGTAAGTCTGAGAAGTTCTGCATTTGTGATCTGATAATTGGCTTTCTACCTTCAGAATTTGTTTACTGAGACAGAAAGACATTCTCCAAAAATTTTTAGCAATAATCAGAATGAAAGAGTCAATAACAGCAACAAAAAGAGTCGGTGTTAGATAAATTTGAAAATGCTTTCATTTCTGTTTGTACCACTTTATATATGAAACAAGTTCAATTTCAAAACAAAGGATCAGTTGGAAGTAAAATACTAACATTTCACAGATTTAAAACAGGTAACATTTTGGAATTTTTTAGAACTTTTAAAATTGCTTTCTCAAAAGAAAAATGTATTTTAAATCATTTCAGTGTTACTGGGGGAAACAACTCTGTCTAACTGGAATTCTCTGAAGAAAAGTCTGTTTTGAAAGCATTTTTCTTACTGACCAAGAGAGGAATCTATTCAAGTCAAAGAGAAGACAGAGACTGTTAAAGGCACCTACACTGCAGAACAAAGAAAATCTGTTACATGACAGCAGTCCTGACCGGTTTCTTGTCTAAACCAAAGAGCTCTTTGGATTTCCTACAAAACCTGCCGTGCATGTTCCTCTGGAATTTCTTTTGAAAAATATAATGTATTGAGGTTTCATTTCAGTTGTTAGCCAATGACCTAATATGGTCTGCACTCTGAAACCAGAACCATTAATCACATCTGCTCAATAATGTTAGCACAGCTATCAGCATTTACTTACACCCACAGGTATATACACCTAACTTTAGATGTCTAAGACATGAGCTCAATCTCTCTCTGTCATCAGTAAACAAAGGTGAATTCAGAGCTCTGGAGGACTGACTGTTCCCATACAGGAACAGTCTACAGGAGGTAGTTAGGACCTTCACACTGATACTTGCAGCAGGCTGTATGACTAAGCATGTGGTGTTATATGGTTATATGTGTTATAACGGTTATATGGTGTTTTTTTAAATAAAAAAGCAAGGAATCCTCTCCTCTGTGCCTTCAAAACAAATTTTCTGCTTTCAAACTGCTAGGAGTGTCTGTTGGCTCGTACAGGCTTCTATCTGGTTCTTGCCCAATCTGTACAGAAATGTATAGGCCAAACTGCATCACGGACCATGGCAGTAAGGCACTGGATCATCACAGGATATTTAGTGCTCAGTGCTATGCTCTGGTCATGCTTTAATCATACAAATATGGCTTGCAGGTCCCAGCCTCTCAACCCATCTCCCTGTAGCTTGGCCACAATGATCAACTGTGGCTGCAGCTTGTCACAACTTTTATCACATGTATTAAAGCACCTGTAAGGCTGATAATATTAATGAAGTCTATAGACAGCTTGCTCCAAGGAAACTGCATACAGCTCCGTTTCATGACACTGGTTTCAACTTGCAATTCTGAAGATATTTGAAGTTTTTGTATTCTAAGCGAGAATCAGTAAAACACAATATTGTGAGAGAAAATGTGTTGTCTAGTCAGAAATCTTTCTAGAAATACCCCATGCTCTTGAAACGATTCCCCTCAGTTTTACCATCTTACAGACACCAACAAAGGACACGAGGATTATTCAAAATCTAATCTAGCCTAGCAGTGGAAAGTAGCTGCACAGGTTGGCTTACTTATTGCATGTGCCCCATTCTCCTCTCCATTCACAGTGGCTTCTCCGTTCTTTGGTGTGTTCTGCTGGGAAACAGCAGTCGTCGTTGTTCCCGCTGTTGCTGCCGTTGCTGCTGCTGCTGCTGCTGCACTGGCTTGTTGCTGAGCTAGTTTCTCTCTGAATGCTTGCTGCCGGGTCTGTACAACATCAGGCATCACTGCGTCTATCAGAGACAGTGACTCTATTGGCCTGCCATCAAATACTGTACCATCCTGCAAGGAAAATGAGCCAAAGTAAAATTGAAAGTTCAGGCTCTTCACCACTGAGGTTGGCAAAGAGGCAATGTTATAAAGAAACAAAACTAGGCTGTGTTCTGCGAAAGCATAATTTGTTCAAAATTTACGGAAAATCAGGCAGCTAAACTCTTTACAGACACAAAAATATAATGTTATGAAAACACACTGTCTGAATTATGACAGAAAGTTTATTTAGTATTTTGAAAAGGAAAGAATAATGGCTAAAGTCATGACAAAGCCAAGCAGATACTGGCTGAATGGTTTGCGTTCCTGCACTAGCAGGGGCATATGACTGGAAGCAGTAGATGAATAACGAACCTCAGACAAAATGAGATGTATATGCAAATTCACTGTTTCTTTACACCACATTCATCAGCCCAGCAGCACCAGTTGTAGCTGATTGTACAGGACTGCTTTACCATTATTTTTCCCTTTTTTCCCCTAGTTTCATTAACAATAGTTACAGATTTCATTTTGATTTCTGTAAATTAGGCTTCACGTTTAACAAGCAATTGAGTAAACCTTCAAGGGCCATTTTTTAAGACTTAATACAGACTCAGGTCAACAACTGCTTTATCTACTTAGCTCTGCTTCACTTTCATTTCCTATTACCTTAAATATGGGTTTTAGAAAGGTTTTTGAAGGCTCTATGCAGTGGCATTTTACCGATCTTCCGCAAACTCCATTTAATTCTTTGAAATAAACAAGACACAATGGTGAAAGATTTGGGTTTTAGGAATAAGAGATAAGGTTTGGATGTGGATAGATGAAGCAGTTGGGAAATTATCATTTTCGAAAGATACCAATAACTACTAAAGAAAAATAACAGTTTGGCTTTCAAGTCTCCTTCTCTTGGACTATCCTTTGAATTATCCCTTACGATTACATTATTAAAATATTACATATTTGTTTCTTCATGGGGAAGAAAACAGAGGAAAGAGTCATTAGAGAAGACATAGAAGACCTCTTTCTTCTCAACATTTTTCATGTAACTGTCACTATAGACATTTATTCGAATCCTGGCTCAAGTCCTTGCTACAATATGAAAAACAAACGTTTGCCAGTGGATCCTGGCATCCTACATTTTTAACTGTAGAAATGCTCACTGGAGTATTTCCATGACAGTCCTTACACAAATCACAAACAATACTTTAATTTTATACACACTAATTTATAAACTCATGATTACTCACCACTTTGAAGTAATACACACACACAGTATATCTGCAGCCACTACTGGCACAAAGACTTGAGAAACAGTGGCTTTTGTTTTGCTGTACAGAACTTCTAACTATATATTCAAACAGAACTGAACCACTTGGAGAGCAAAATAAATCACAGCAGTGACAACACACGTATTTTTAGATTATTCTCTCAAATGAAGTTAATTCTGAATCTGGATTCACAGGAATAGGACTGCACACCTTTCATACAACCTGAACTTAGAGGTGCTGTTCATGGTGAAAGTTTCTAACTGTGTAGCTTTAATATCAGGCGCAAGGCCAAATGTTAAGTAGCAGCAAATTGAGAGAGATTCCTCACATTGGTTTGTAATTACAACTGCATCGAAGTGCAGCTTGGCATAAATGTCAGATGTCGTTGCCCCAATTAAAAAACACATATACAACTCTTAAACATGGTACTGGGCCATAAAAAGAAAACCATATAAAATGTTAAAGATAAAAACAAATGGATTTCCAAACCATACAGTACAAACACAGCCTTTTCTCTATTTTATATTCCTTTGTTCTCACTCACGTCATTCACATATGACATTCAGCTATAGAGGAAAAAGCAATAGCTTTTTATGCATTAATATAGATCTCCGAAAAATACAGCTATCTGTGGTAAATATTTTGTAATGCAGCACTTGCTCATCTGTCATGCTCCATTCCTCTTGAAGTATTGCGCCTTTAAGGTTGGCAGGGCAAAAACACTGGCTTTTCCTACATGCCCTCTTTGTTTCCCCTTGCAGTTCAATGAGAACAGAGACACTCTGTGGCTTCTCACACAATGCACACAGACAACCAGTGACCCAGGCAGGATGAAAATTTACACACACTTGTTTCAGCATGTCTGTGATGGGATGGTGCTCAGTCTCTGTATGATCTGAGCCAAAGTCACTGGAATCAGAAGAATCTCTCCATTGACCTCAATGGACTTTTAGTCAGGTTCCTCATGCCTTGCAAACAGCAGCAATAGGTTCTAATAGGCAGCAGGGACTGAAGTTTTAACCTACATTGCAAACTTTTCCTGTCAAACTCTGCTGTCACCTTGAAAACACGAGACTGTAAACGCAGACACACCATCCTGTTTTCTGCAGGAATCTCTGCACCCCCTCTGTTGCCTTGGGTAGTGGAAACACTGTAAAATCCACATAAGCAACAGAGAGGTGGCTTCGGTGCCACAGCCAAAAAACAAAATGTGTACCTCAGAGCTGCCTGGCTCTCTGCTGGGTGGGGCAGAACAGGGTGAGGAACAAAAGGAAACTGCATCAACACAATGTGAGGACGCGTGGTGGGTGCATTTCTGAGATGCATCCCTTGGTGAACTCCAGCACATTGGCTGGAGGTGCTGGGGAGGGGTGTGAGGGGTGGCTGTGGGGGTACTTACTTCGTTGATGCTGATCTCAGCCTCCACATACTGGAGCCCTTTCTGAAGGATGGAGATGAGTGCAGCAGGTGGCACTAGTGTTCCGTTGATGTTGGACTGACTGATGTGGCTCTCGATACCGAACGTGAAGGCCGAGTGGGAGAAACCTGAGAGCAGGAAAAGGAAGCCATGACATGAAATCTAAATGCACCAGCCAGATACACCTTCATGGTCTAAAAATAATTCTGCTTCAAGATGCAAAAGACACTGCAGCATAACTGGGGGAAGGCTGCTGCAGAGGCTAAGGAGAGCTGTGCCAATGGCCCCACAGCGGCCTGTGCGTAGCCCTGCACATCTCATGGGCAGCAGGCATCACACCAAAACGGGAATGCACGCACAGGAGAGTAATCATGGGAACCGTCCAGCTGAAAATGAAAACAAACATGAAAAACACGAGTCACCACGAGGGCACATTCAGCTAATAATAAAAATAACTCAGGTCTTCATTTTCCTGTCTACGTTTTCGTGTTAGTGCTTCCTGAAGCTTAGTGCTGACACCCCTGCCAGCACCGCACAACACCAGGGCATCGGTGCAGCTCACATAGGGGAGCCGTGCACTTATGAAAGAGAGAAGTTTAAAATCCACATTTATTGCTGAGTGTAATATGATACGCAGAGCACTGCCATTAAGCATGAATCAACAGAAAGGCCACTCCTGCAAACCTATTTTCTGAAAGTGAACAGCAACAGCAAAAGTAATTAATTGGGATTTGTCAAACTGCGGATGACGAGCCAATTCGATGGCCCTCCCTTCAACCCTCTGCCATTCTCTTCACCGTTTTGTTTGCTTACTCTTTGCCGTTTCATTTTTGTCACTGTCCTAGAAATAACTGGCTGTGATGCTGTAAACTGATGTGTTTTTGTGCACGAATGTGGAGGCTCTGCAGCAGAGTGGGTGGGAGGGCCGCTGGGCACTGCTGTCTGGCCTGGAGGCCGCAGACCCACGGTGCACAGGCAGTGGTGGGGGAAGGGAGCACAGGATGTAGATGTAACCGTAGGAACCCATTTATCACCACACTGTCTCCAGAGCATTAATCTAACATTAAAAGCCTTGGGGAAACCACCCATGCGCTGTCTCAAACAGGAAGAGTCTTAGCAGTCTCCGCTGACCAGACAAGAGGAAAAAAAAGAAGAAGAAAAAGAAAGCAGTTCTCAAATGAAAATACTTCCGTTAAATATAGCTTTGCCTCTTCCCCTTGTCAACAGTAGTTTCATTTATAGTTTTGTCCGTTAAGGGATTTCCCCTCTATCACTGCAATGTCCGATTGTGTGTGGGCTGGTGGATGGGATTTTGGGCTCGCTCCACAGCACTACTTTCTCTCCCTCTCTCAAACTGTTTTCAAGACTCTTTTTGCAACCAGGTCAATTACCATCATAGACAGATAGCAAAAACAAGCTAAGAAACAGAGTGCCTCCCACATGTTGAAACCAAGGTATGTATTTCTCTGTGATTCTCTCCTCCTATACACTTCATTTTGCCACTGCTTTTCTTCTCCTCCAGCCTCTGTCCTTTCCTTTCCCTATTATACTTCCCTTTCCTAGTAGTCCTCCATTTTTGGGAACGTTTAGGACACTTTTTAGAAAGTGTCAGGTCCACCTATAAGAAGAATTACATATGACCACAAGCACGAAAACAAAGCACAGGGAAAAAACACCTGAAAAACGGCAGTATCATTTATCCAATCCCTGGTCCCCCCTTACCCTGTCTCATTCTTTATGTCCTGGTCTAGTTTATGAGCTGCCGGACCCTCCCGCTGCAACCAAAATAGATCTGCAGGGCAGTGTTTTTGCCTTGTTATTTGTTTTGCAGAACATCCAAGCGCATTGCTGGGTACCACGATGAGAAGGAAGTCAAACACTCAGCACACACAGCTTGAGTCAGAGAGACCTAGGGTTTAATCGCTGAACACTGAAATCTCTATGTATATGTAAATATAGGGCATTCAATTAATCAGATCCCACTAAATGTATATTTATATGTATTTAAATTAAACAACAACAGTAATAACACATTCTTGAAAAGCAGTGGACTTTAAAAAGCATGACAGATTAATCAGCCAGACTACTTAAAAATGCAGAAGACTCAGATAATTAAGCTGTTGTCCAGAAGCACTGAAGTTCCCTACTAAAAGAGACAGCAGCTAGTTTGTGAGCTGGCAGCTCATAATTTTGTAAAGTGGTCTCTAATTTGATCAAAAGGCAGACGGCATAAAAATGGCAAACAATAAACAGCCACAGAAGATGGTAAAAAATAGTGGAAAACTTACTACGGATCTACAGCAGCCTTAATTTTAACTACACCTTCATTACTGCATATGGTATCATGCAGAACCTTTTGCTGATTGCTGTCACATCCCATTTCAAGTCACATCGTTGCCAGCAGACAGGTTAACATGGCATACAGCTAACCTCTTTGGCCAGTACTGAGCTGCCAAGTCTTTGAAGTGCAAGACCTCTCACCTGACCGCGTGTGAGAAAAGGAACCTCTCAGCACAAAACACAGCTGTGTTATTGAAATGAATCCTTCCATTTGACTGTTTCTCTCCATGACAAGTAACTATTACCAAGGCCCCCCTGACAGGACCAAACAAAAAACCCCTGGATACACTGTCACTGAATAGAAATCTTACTCAGGTCTCCAGCAGCTGAGACAAATGTTCCCAAATCTTATCTGGTAAGATCCAAATAATGAAAATCAACAGAGTGAAACTACTTAACTGAGTGCTGCTAGACACTGTGTTCCTTAGCCCTCTCAGAAAAATCCTAATGTACAATAGTATTTAAAAGAAAAACAAAGAAACAACTCAACCACCCAACCAACCAATAGCTAGTTATCTCCTGATTTCTTGTATTACCATAGAATTTATATAACACATGGAAGTACACTGGCTTTAAAAGTCACAAACACAGTTAAGAAAATTCTGAATGAAGCTGTACCCACGTCAGGTTTTTGATAACACTGAAAAATCATGTGAGCTTTGCTTTTATAGTTAACAGATGTCATCAGTTCTCTTCAGGGCTCTGTGAGTACACTGAATTATATAGCTATGTTGCAGCTCTTTATAGTTCAGTCATATAAAAAGGTGATTTTTACTAAACAAAGGCAAGTTTCTTTTAAATGCTAGCTATTTAAATGCTTGTGTTACAAATGTTAACTTGGCCCTCCTTCTGAAGTTCATGAAACCACATGAGGCAGCACAAAGCCAGGAAGCCAGCACCACCCCCTCGATGACTGTGCAGGCTGTCAAGGCAGTCAGGGAGCGAGAACAGCGGGAGAATGTGCTCTGCAAATGGCAGTCTTAGGGAAGGATGTGACCGGCATGGTATGCCATTCTGGCAGACCAAAACTCAAAATGCTGCAGTAGCAGTGAAACGAAAGAAGAGCTTTGCAAACCTGCGTCCACATGCATTACTTCTTACAAATTCTGTCAGCCCCATGACTGTAATAATCACTCCATAAAGCATTAATTTATACCCACGTAGCACCAGTAAGTGATGTTTTAATGTAGTAAAACCTCTGACGATACATGAAATGAAACTCTGAGTTTTTAAGGTTGCAGACGTGAACACAAAGGGCCAAAGAGAGGGACCATGGCCACATGTTGGAACTGGTTTTGCACCAGTGAGCTGGACAGTCACTTGCACAATGACATGACTAGTGCCCCAAATGGCATCTTTCAGCAGCCCTGAGAGGATGGCTGCCAGGTCTTTCCTGCCTCAGCCTAGAGAAAAGATGGGAAAACACAAACCATCAAGCTACATACAATGTGTAAAAACATTATCGTACACGAAAAAAATCCAAATGAACAATGGATAAACTGCAGGACTTCATATGATCACATTAAAAGGAGGTATCTATCAGCTGTGGGATAGTTAGTCTACCAGGAAAGATTTTGCAGAACATAAAAGCATTGAGGACATAATGAACACAGAAAAAATGACACAATGAAATGAATCCAACCTAACGAAAATTGCTATGCAAGTGTTTTTGACTTGAAAAGTGGGTGAAATTCGTCATTCAGAGATTCCATCACTTTTATACCAACAGAGATAACAGATCCTGGTTCTGTGCTGCATCTCTTCCCACATTGAGGTGCCTGCATACACTATCAGTGGTGCTACACAGTCATTTGGGAATTCTTCCCCTAGGCAGTGCCAAAAAATGCATATGTAGGGCTGTTTTGCAAAATTTCACTGATAGATTTTGCTGCAACTGCAAAAACAGAAATAATGTAGGCTTTTTTTTTTTTTTTTCCCTTGGCTGCTCCTTTTTCAGTTAAAAATGGCCTCCCTGACAGACAGTATTTGCCACTGATTTTTTTGTTTAATGAACATAATGCTGTTCTTTGCATGCTGATTGATCTGCAGGCTACGTAACTTTAGTTGTGTGCAATATGCCTGGCTCACAGAAGCAATGCCTAGCAAATGCAAGCATAGGAAGGAGAGCTAGCTGGGCTGCCACGCAGCCTGAAGAAAGCTCTGTCTCCTCTGGAGATGTGCCTCACCTGGTCTGAGTTAAGCATTCCTTCTTTTAAGCACGCAAATGGGGTGCTGCTGAGTATTCCCTGTGCTATTTGATCTAGCAGTCATAGATCCAACTGACTGACATTCTCTAAGTGCTCCCTTCATTTTCTGATTCCTTTATCACTGTAAAGAGCAGCCTTGTTTAAACTTAAAGTGCAATAGCTACAGCACCCACTGCTGCATTTGCGCAGGTGAGCAGATTGACAAAGAAGAGTCTGTTGGAAGCAACGTCTTTTGACATATTTCTGTCTTAGCCAGTTACTCAGGAGTGACTAGCAACAGTTAAGCTGTCTACTGAGTATAGTGCAAGGCTTCTGTTTATGAACTAAATGGATATTTTTTTATCCTCACAAAATTACTTAACACAGTGTTCAATTTTTTTAAACACATTTTGTCTCTAAGTTGTTTACAAATTATTCAATTTAATTATTCATACTATGTGATTCTTCATACTATGTGAAACATTCACTACCACAGAATGAAACAGAGAATAAATAATTATGAACATCAAATTGTCTTTAACGCACATCTCGGACATCTCTATGAGGAATCGAGTAGAAGTAATAACCCATTCTTACAAATCTTTGAATAACTCATGCCCATTGTTGTCTTCAGTCCAGGAAAACTGTGAGATATCATATGGAGGTCTGTGACATTTCCTTTAATGACTTTTCCTATTTCTTTCACTCAGGCAGTCCAGACAGGTTTTCAAAATGCAGTGACTCTAGGTTTGTTTTCCTGAAGTCACTAAACTAGTGATGTTATTACCTTAAGAGACAGATGTCAACTCCCTTTTCTATAATAATTTAACTACTACCTCCAGGTGCACTGTTAAATAATCAACACATTTTATTTCATTGATTTCTCTAATACTGTACTGTCTTTCTTTATGGAATTTCCAAATGCTATGTCTTCCAATTCTTATCTTGACATAACACACTGTTCTCTTATAAAGTATTTGGCAGGTACAGGGTACAAAAATAAGGAAGGTTGCACAAATGATTAAAACTTCTGGCTTGGTAACTTCTAGCTCTGCAACTGCTATAATGTGATTCACTGGCAATCTCATTCTTCTCATGGCACAAGTGCTTGTTTTCTTATGGTAATCCCGTGACTGGCATTATTGCCGATACTTCTACTGATGTAAAATACATGCAAAGATGGAACACATTTAAGAGCTGGCTGTAGCTGTACAGGCTGCAGGGATACAAAGATGGCCGTGAATGGGGTTAAAGAAAATCAGCTTTATCACCATAAATGGGCATAAGTGCAAAACTCCTGGGAGATTCAGACACATCAAGCAGAAACATTCCACAGCATAATGACTTAGAAGTATATTGCACACAGAAGGAAAGGATGTCCCTGACAGTCCCATTGGCAGCCTTACCATGACACCAAACCCAAGTAACTCCAAAGCTTGCTGAGCTTGCCAAAGAAACCAGATGCAAACAGTGGAAAAAGATCGTCCAAAATTTGACATCTGGGTCTTGGGAATGCCATCTGAGCTGGAAGGCAAGAAAGGAAGAATGGTGCAATGTGGTGACCTGAAATAAATCAGAGCCACACCACCGCAGTTTAAAGAAATTCCACTAAAGAACAGTGAAATAGAACTATCAACAAAATCATTTCCTCCAAATAATAATTATGTATGAACAAAACAATTAATGCAAAACTAAGGCTTTTGAAGGTCTAGATTTGTTAGTGTAGAGAAGCAAAGAACACGTATCACTGAGCCCACTTTAGAAGGTGCACATAAGAACAGAACTTCTGGCTGCAAAACCAGAAGCAAACAACTTAACTTGAAACAACTTTATTTTCATTGATCCTGGATGTAACACATGCTAGCTGAGCTCCTGAAGTAAGTTAAACCATTTCTAGCCCATTGCTCAAGAGAACCCAGTGATGTTCTTCACTGCACTTATTGCAGCTGCCATTTTGTAATGCAGGAATTCCCTTTCTGATGGGATGCACTGAGTGTGAATTATGAACACAGCATGAATCCCCATCCTTGCTTCTTACATTTCTGTCTAAATGTAATTATATAGACATTGTCTTGGTCTTACATGGCAAGGTTTGGGCAGCAGGGAGGCTTCAGGGGTGACCTCTGTGAGCAGAGCCCAGCAGTGCCCTGCGTCAGAGCAGAGCAGCTCCAGCTGCTCCAAAGGGACCCGCCGCTGCCAGAGCTGCGCTGTGAGCGACACCGGGTGTGCTCTGGGAGAGCGGATTTAAGGAAGGGAAACACCGCTGCGCTACAGCAGATCTCCCCGTGTGGCCACGGAGGAGCCCACAGAGTGGCGGTGGCTGAGGCCTGGAAGAGGCACGGCCTGTGGGTACCCCCCACAAGAAGGCTGGGGGAGCTGCCGCCCGTGAGAAGCCCACAGGGATCGGTTTGGAAAGGACCAACATGGAGCAGGGGCTGAGTGGCCAGGGTGGAATGGCAGAGATGAAGGGCTACGGACTGACCGCAGCCCCCAGTGCCTGTTCCCCTGTGCTGCTTGGGGGGAGGAGGGAGAGTAAGGCGGATGGGGGAAAGGTGGTTTGCTCGCTCTACGTTCTCACTGCTCTAGTCTGTTAGTAATAGGCAATACGTTACAATTAATCTCCCTATGCTGAGTCTGTCTTGCCCGTGACAGTAATTTGCGAGCAATCTCCCTGTCTTTATCTCAACCCACGAGCCCTCTTTCATCATATTTTCTCCCCTTCCTCCTTTAAGGGGAGGGAGTGAGAGAGCGCTTGTGACGGAGTTTAGTGTGAAACCACCACAGACATAAAAATATGCTCGTAGAACCCTTGTGTACGTATGCATACCTTTTACAGAAAAAACACTGGTTTCTCCAAAATATGTTTTGTTGCAGTTAGTAATATTTGGTGCCGAGAGCCACTGATAACAGCCTACAAATGGTTAAAAAATAGGTGGGTAAAAATCCTGAGCCACATCTTGTTTATTATTCACAGCAGCCTGAGATTCTTCCCCTAGCTGAGCTTTTTCAGTAATACATACTAGAGTGCCTCTCTAGTTTCGGCAGTGTCTGCTTATTTTTGAAGACTTACCTTTGGAATTACATAAAGGGCTTAACAAGGACACACATTAGCAATTTAAAATAAGAACTGCAGTTGAAATATATTTTTAGAAAAATCAGCTGAACAATAGGGCCTGTACATTTGTTTCAAGATTAGGATTGCAGAACGATTAAAATTATTTCCAGAGCCCTAGGAAATGTGCCCTGTATTACACGTTCTTCACAAAGAAATTATTCCTACCCGTAGCTTATGTCAGCTGCTAAAATTATAATGTGCCTGGTTACCCTAAGTTTTGTAGAAGCCATTATTCACTAATATTAAACGTTACACCCTTTTTTCTTGGACATCTGACCTGTTCACCTTCTGCCAAGAATTCCGAGTAAATGTCTGCTACCCAAAATTATTTCATTAAAGAATGTTTTTGGCAGGTTTTTTTTTTCTTTTCATGCAGGAAAATATGCTGGAAAAGATTAATACTACTTGGAAATGATCTTTTCATGAGCAATACTTGGCACTCACTGTTTAAGTCTTTCTGAGTGCTGCAAATTAACAAAAAGAAATACGATACAGACAGAAAACAGAACATGAGCAATGGAAAGAGGAACTTAAAAAAAATCTTTTGAAAACAAGGTCTGAAATAATCCCCCTTTTTCAGTCGCTCTGTGTAAATAGGCTGACAATTGCAAATAAATGTCAACACAGACCTAGCACTTTAATGCAACTCTGGGCAAGATTTGAAGTAACTTTGGAAGGTAACTGCAAGAAAAAACAAATAATCCTTTCCTTCTAAATCAATGGGATATTGTTATCATAAAATCATAGAATGGTTTGGGTTGGAGGGGATCCCAAGGATCATCAAGTTCCAACCCCACAGGCAGAGCCGCCAACCTCCAGATCTGGCACTAGACCAGGCTGCCCAGGGCCCCATCCAACCTGGCCTTGAACACCTCCAGGGATGGAGCATCCCCACAGCCAATCTGGGCAGCCTGTTCCAGCACCTCACCACTCTCTTATTTTTAGCCCTGTTCATGGAACCAAACATGCAAAGAGTTGTGCAACATTGGAAGGATCCCTTTCATGTAAGAGACTTTCACAGTCATGTACTCTTGACTTTTTTTTTTTTGTAAGCTATGTTCTTTTTTTATCAGTTGTAACATACACCTGCAAGCAGTGGCAAGTAGGACACTGTGGCTGACACACAGTGGGCACTCGGGAACCTCTGCTCTAGGATGGTTTCTGCTGATGGCCACTACACACGGAGTTCTAACAGAGCTGTGCTGGCTAGAGATGTGAAGCAGTGTGATGTACAACTGCCAGAGCTGTGCAGGCAGAAAGTCCCACATGCAGGTTATTAGCAAAACTGCAGTACTGCAGGTACAGCTTCTTTCACTGGGTCTGGCCAACTATCAGGAAAAGCACTACACAGACGAATATGTGACACTTTGCTGGTTTTACTAAGCAAAGCCATCTTGATCTACAGATATTTTCTTTGCCCCCAGTATCCTATTTTCTTAATATCCCTATACTGCTGTGATACTGTAATTATGTAAGCTATTAAGATCCGGACATTAGATGATCAGAACAAAAACATGAGCTACGGAATAAACTTATAAAGGTTTATTTGCATAACTTCAAATAGCTGTGTTTGCTCAGTGTCTGAGATCTAGCACTGCACGGCACCTTTCAGGCCAAAAAAAAAAGAAAATAGCCAAGTTTTTAAACTGTTGAGAGACCTAGAAGGAAATACCAAGTAAGCAGGGTTTTGCAGATGGCAAAGAAACAAGATGCTCTGTGTATTTTTTTTTCCTTCATAAGAACTTAGAAAATTCTGCACAAAGTGTTGCTTTTTTTACATGACATTTATATTGCTGCTGTTATGCAACAGGCGTAAATGAGACAGAGGAAGAAGTTTCAAAGGGACTGCTTGATCAAACAAAACATTCAAAATTATTGTTTATACACATGTACGTAACCTACATATCTGGTCACAAAACTTTAAGCCCATGCATGTAAATGCACATAAAAATGGCCATCACATAGCTTACTGCATTCTCCTGTAAATATAACCAGAACCAAGCATGGCAAAACAAATAACTTCTGTAGCTGTAAATGTACTTTTTCCTCTCCATTGTGGAATTTGGACTTTGGGAAGCTGACCGTCAAATACTGCTAGTCTGTATTCATTGTTCCATGAAAAGAAGAGCACAATGGGATGTGGATTAACAGAACGTTCCATATGATACAGAGGTGCTGCAAGCTTAGCAACCGATTTGCTTATCTTTAAAGTTAAAGGTAATTATCTTTAACCTAGCAGCTTCATCCTTGGCAAGATCTATAGCTTTGATAACCATAAAAAATATTTTTGGAAGTGCAGCTCAATAAAGCTGGTTGTCTTGTAATGCTGACCCCGATTTTCTTAAAATCTACTTAGTATTTGCAAAGAGAATAAATGATTACTAGCAGAGTGAGTAACTGTGCGTAACATAGTTCTTATTCAAAAAATGGATTTGTCTCTTCAGCAGTCATTCATCCTCCAACTAGGAAGTATAATTTCATATTCAGAATCAGTCTCATTGTTTGTGAAATCATACGGTAACTTCCTCCCTAATCTAAAAGAAATACAGAAAGCAGAAGAGAAAATTAAAAACAGTGGCAGTTTAGTGAAAACCTCTGTACCTTTTTTGAAAGTACACTCTCCTTTACTACATTCATATTGTGCAGGAGAGATTGTATACATTACATTACATTGCAAGCAACGTGTGGTAACAGACAGTTTCTCATTAGATAGGAATATTAACTCTTTTATTTAAACCCGAACTGTTTTTGTCAAATTTCTCAAGCATTGCTATCCAAAAGAGTCACCACAACATACACTTCGCTCCTGCAACAACATTGTGGCTTTTACATACCTCAAGTAATTCAAGAAAGGTCACAAACGCTGGTTCTATAACCAACTTCCAGTTGATCGGATTTGTATCATGAGCTTAAATAGAGCTGCATACCCACAAATCAGATCTGCGCTAAACCAAGACAATTAAAAACGGAATTTGTATTGCTCCAAAGCCTACCATCATATCGCTGAAAAGGTGAAAGAATTCCTGCAGTCAGCTTTCACACTCGTTCCTGAATAATAAATACCATCAGGATCTCATTCATACTGCATTAATTTCTATGAATATATTCAACCAATATATATCTGCCGATAAATTCACAAGTAGGAACTAAAATAATAGCAAAACACTGTTAAATACTGTATTACCTCTTTCTCCAGAGGATTTAAATATATTTTAGGACTATAACCTTTTACTATCTCCTGTGAGGTGCTGTACATAGTATTAACTTCATTTACAAACAAGGAAATAAAGGCACAAAAACTTCAAGGCCGGATTCAAACACCAATTTTCATGTATTTCCTTAAAAAACACATTCTTTTCTTTAATCAGTTATACCTGACCAGCATCCAGCTATACTAGCAAAAAAGTACCCATGCAAATAGGAACTAAGTAAATACACATGAATGCTGCTGAGTTTCGCTTATGAACTACAGATACTGCACATCACAGGCAGAATATATGTGGTACCAGAATCAGTGGCAATACGCATGCAGACAGAAATAATACAGCTACAGATGGTTACTGGAAGAGCACTAAAATGTGTATTTGATCTTTGGGTGGCAGGATGTCATTTCAAGGATGTACTTTTCCCTTCACAAACAAAAGATCTCCATCCTTACCACTAGAGCATAGCTATGTATACAGCTTCAAGAGCATTCCAGTGATATAGTGTTCAACAGCAGCTTTATGTATAGGTTCTTTAAGAGACCTTGGACACTTCTCAACTTTGAGAAGGAGGCTGGGATAGCTGAACCTGAGCCAGCAATTAGCACTGCAATAAAGAAAGTCGACAGCATCCTGAGCTGTGCTGAGAGTTGCCAGCAGGTTGATGGAGGTTATCCCTGTCCTCTCCTCAGCACTGGTGTGACACACCTGGATTGCTGGCTCCAGTTCAGGGGAAACACTGGAAAAAGTCCAGCAAAAGGCCACAAAGATAACCAGTGGAGTTGAGCATGTTGTGTATGAGGAGAGGAGGAGGCAGCCAGGACTGCTCAGCCTACAGCAGGTAAGCGCAGGGGGTTCTTATCCATGTGTAAAAATGCCTGAGGGGTACAAAGAGGATGGAGCTTTCGGTGGTGCCCAGTGAGAGGATGAGAAGAAAAGGGCACAAACTGAAACACACCATGAAATGCCATTTAAACATAACCTCTCCTCCCACCTTTTTTTATTTTTAAATGTCAAGGTGATCAAATACTGGAACAGGCTGCTTAGGGAGGTTACGGACTCTCCATCTTTGCAGGTACTCAAAACCCAACTGGGCACAGCGGTGAGCAACTTGCTCAAGCTGACCCTGGTGTTAGCAGGGCAGCTGGACTAGATGACCTCCAAAGGTCATCCCCAACCTTAACTATTCTCATACTGTGAAGTGTTGGACACTATGCAGCCTGAACTCTCCTTCGAACTAACCAGTGGAGGGAAGAAGAGAGGAGAGGAGAGAAAAAAGGAAAAATCATTATTCACAGACACTATGAACAGTTCACACTACATTTTTTTATTAACACGCTAGCCAAGTGCCTTTATTGACCAACTGCCTCATTCTTCTCATGAATTATTCTTCTAAATGTATATTTTAATAATTTAAGCAAAACCTATGCACTATATATTCCTCTTCTACTTAGCAGCAGCCTTCCTATGCAAAGGAAGCAGTTCGTTTTGAAGTAAATTTAGCTGACCTATATAGGCCAATATTTTATGCTGTGCTTAAGCTGAATTATTTTCATACGCTTTTCACATCTGTGACTCAGGAACTCTGTACTATAACAATTATTTAAAATATACCTCACACAGAAAAAATATGGACTTCAGAGAAAAAAATCATATGCATGTGTAGTAAAAATTGCTGCCTAAAGCACAAATTTGACATAACAGAATATTCAACTTCTGTTCTGAAAATGTACTTGTGCAAATTGTGATGTTTTGTTTATAATTTGTATGAAATTTATTTAAAGAGAGAATGAGTTATAAAGATGATATTTTCTTTCAAATTTTGTTGGTTCCTTTTTGAGAAATTGTAAATGGCATTGGAAAAAAATATAAGGTAACACTCTTCCACTATTAGCACCTGACCGGACAAGATCACAATGCTGAAATCCCAAAAGCTTCAGAATATCCATGTCACTTATAATTTCTGAAGACAGAACGAGAGTAAGATGCACTGGATATAGCTAACATCCAGTGGCTAATGAAGGGCCCTCACTTGCACATGTTTAACTCTAAAAGGAATTTGTGCTGTGAGTCACAGAAACAAATCATGTTCTATGTGCCTTTGAGCCTATGCTTAAAACCTAGGAGAAAATCTTTTCTTCTAGGAAAATCTGTCAAACATCAATCAATCAATCAGCATCAATACAATGCTGTCATCCTGAATCTACAGAGGAAAACAACTACGTTACTAGCTTAATTCATATGGTTGGGAAGAAAACAAATGACAATACAGAAGTATAATGGCAAACTGTCCCAAGTCAGCTGCTAAAAATTTCACTGATATGTTTTTAGCACAAGCATCCAGAAAGGGTTTTTATTATCTTGGACATGGTACTGATTCTACACTGAGGAATAGTTTATCAAGCGTATGTCATAAAACATGGAAAATTTCAAACTCAGTAGTGAAAGTATGAGTGAAAATGGAAACTTATGCAACCTTAACTCTAACAAGGCATTGCCAGACTTCCATCACAAAAAATGTCCTATAGGAGAGCAGTAGAAGCCACAGACAGATGGAGAGCTGATTTTCAGATAAAGATTTGATGGTGCAAGGTACATGTAAGTGGTACAAAAGGAACGCAGCTCAAACAATCAATCAGCCCATCAAAATACTAAACTTGAAAAGCACTAACAACTGAATTGGCAGATTGGACTGGGTGGGGAAGGTAGTTAATTGTAGCATTTGAATCTATGATAGGATTTGTCACTCACAACAGATGGCAGCATAGTTCGGATTAAAAGGTACATTGTGATTTGATGTGTCTTGGTTTAGCCATTTCCCTCTCTTCAATCCTCTTTGAGGTTGTTACTGCATATTGGTTACTGCCCTTCATCCTGAAAGACAAATAACTATCTGCTTCTGTTTTGGGCAGACAAAGCAGAATGGGAAATCTCTGTGTTCTAAATTCAGTATGGTTTTGTAGAATCACAGTCTCTCATTCTGAAAACAATCCACAGGACTGCATCAGCAGTGAGGATGGCTGCTGGTGAAAGAATGTTTCTCAGGAACTTGAAGAGGTGCAAATCTGAACCTAAATAATTTGGACGGCAGAACAGTGCCTTTGGTGTAGCTTGTTTCGCTTTTGCCAATGCACCTACTTTGCTGGTATAAATATATCCACCATAGGAACATTTTGTGTGCTTGTACTTCCACGCTGGTAGAACGCTCACAGTGCAGACATCACCTAAGCCTGACTTCAGTAACTGAGGCCAACGTTTTCACCTGGAGTTGGTCTCTGAATCAAGACACCTTCAAATAAATAGAATTCAGCTTTTAAAAGTTTGACTTCTGGAAGAACATGGCACTTTGAAGAATTCGGCCACTTCAAATTGTGCTCCAAAAAGTGCACGTTCAAAAAGAACTAAGCCGAACACTACAGGACCTGGTTTTTGGATAAGAATTAACAAACTGAAACAGAAACTAAACACTTGACTTCTTTACAGCTCAAGAAGAGGGGCGTGCATTTTCCTACCATGGAAGTAGAAACACTCTGCCACCTCAATGGTAGAATCCCTATGCTACCAACTGAGAGACCTTAAATGAAAAATATGCCTGAGGTACTGCTTCTTTTTCTTGGCATAGACAAGACCTGAAAGAGTCACTTATGTGAAAAGGCATTTATTTATTTAAACACGGCTATGCAATTAGAGGCTTAACTGGTCCACGTCCTATCTTGTACTGAAGGGATTTGACTCCACTGTCAGCAGACCAACCACCTTCGCCCGCTCTGCTTCTCCAGCAGCAGGGGACTTGAAGCACAGAGTCTCCCTGGCTGTATTTGTCTCTTTTAAACCCAGTGAACAGTCACTGTAACTCATACAGTGTCAGCTGCAAATGCATTCAAGGATCATTTTATATTTCCTTCCAGGTCACTAATAAAGCTATTGAGTAATGTCATGCCAAGAACAGATTCCTGTGAGTTTGCACTAGAAACAACCTTTGAGATAAATATACCCCATCTCCAATCACTTTACAAGACGTTTGTTAGTCAGTTTTCAGTCCGCTTGATAACCTTGGATTATACTGATTTTACACATTGCTATTTTGTTTTATTTATAAACACATAGTGTCAACAAGAATACATAAAAGCTACAAAGCAGTCTAAGTATATTATCGTCAGCACAATTATCTTTGTCATTGTATTTTGTGATCTTGGAAAAAGCTAGTTTGTTTGGTAAGATCAGTTACACAAACTTGCTGGCTGATATTATGTATGCTGTCATCTCTTAATTTTTTTGTTGGACATATCTAGTTTCAGCCTTCCAATGATTTAACTTGACCTACAGTTACCTGGATCATCTTGTTTAACCTTTAAAAATTCTGGCACAACATTTGTTCTTTCCAGTTCACTGGAACTCCCCTTAGTATGCCAAGATTTGTTAAAGAGCAACAATAATGGTTTAGACAGTTCAACTCTATTAATACTCTCCTGTGCAATTTTTGTAGTCTGACAGAGAATTAAGAAGGAAAATATAATTACTGAGTTTCACTTCTTACTTCAATTTTAGACATGCTGAATTTCTATCAGAATGACCTGAAAACATTTTCATAATGAAGTATGAAAGCACCCATCAGTGATCTTGCTATGATAATGTTTCAAATAATCTCAAGTGCTTCTGTGCCTTCCAGATGCAAAATACTTAAAATATTATAGGTATAGTTTGCTTTTTACACAGTTTTTCTGCCATATATATTTCTTTTTGTCATTTCTCTCTTCCTCCCACTATTTGCCTATATCTTATGAGAAAGCCTAGAAATTTTACAGGATGAGATTAACGAACAAATAACAAAAAAGGAAAACTGAACATTTTTATGGTCTTGTAAGCTACTTTTATGGCTATGCTTAATATAATTTTTTGAGGCTTGAGGTTCAGCTAATGTAAACATAATTAATCTAATAACCTTGTTTTTGCCAAACTCCTTGAACTACAGGGGTTCGAATTTAAATTGTATTTAAACACTAGCTCTATAAATTTAGCATGCCTTACTTCTAAGGCTTATTGATTCAGAATATCCTTCATCTGCTGCCTCAACACATAGCATTTATGATGGATGCTCCAAAAGTAATGCCTCCTATTTTATTACACTGGCCCACAACATCAGAGATGGACATTGGTGGTATGGCAGTAGAGGCTGAACCTTCCTGCCAGCACCCCATTACATTTTGTTGTCATGTGACAGATGGCAGCAGAGGGGCAGTCTGACACAATGGAGTCTGACATAGAAGTGCAGA
Organism: Numida meleagris; assembly: GCF_002078875.1. Lineage (NCBI taxonomy): Eukaryota > Metazoa > Chordata > Aves > Galliformes > Numididae > Numida > Numida meleagris. The sequence continues at coordinate 122,909,168 of NC_034409.1, forward strand.
TGAAGCAAAGGTGTGTCCATGCAGAAAGAATGGCAGCTGTTGCCATTCACTCTTGCTGAACATTTATGGAGATCGAACAGTGGATGTCAGCACGGTGAGGTGGTGGGTGGTGTATTTTAGCAGTGGCAACGGTGATGCGAGAGACAAGCCACAATACAGACAGTCATGCAAATTGGTGGATTATGACCAGGGAACTCTGTATGGAGTTGAAAATCGGCTTCGATACACTGGAGACAATGGTGGCAATGTTCAAGTATTGCAAAGTTTGTCTTAGGTAGAGCCCACAAATGCTCACACAGGAACAGAAAGAACACCATATGAAAGTTTCTCAGGACCTGCTGAACCAATACAACGCTGAAAGTGACAGTTTGCTGGATCGTATCATTACTGGTGATGAGACGTGGCATCACCACTACAAACCAGAGTCAAAAGGGCAGTCTGTGGAGTGGGAACACATGAATTCCCCATCAAAGAAAAAGTTCAAGACACAGCCCTCAGCAGGTAAATTAATGTGCACTGTCTTTTGGGATAGGAATGGGGCAAATTTCCTGGACTACCTGGAGCTCAGACAAACCATCAAGTCTGGCCACTACATCATGATACTTGCCAAGCAGAAAGCTTGTACTTCCAGAGTCAGGCCAGGGAAGAAGACAACTTTTCTCTTGCAATACCAGTTTGAAGACTGTGATGAACATTATCAATATTGACCGGAGTGCTCTACCATACCTACTGTATAGTCTGGATTTGGCGCCTTATGATTTCCACCCGTTTGGTCCAATGAAAGATGGACTGCATGGGCAACATTTTCCTAGGAACCACAACACCATAGGAGCTGCGAAACAGTTAGTCACCTCTGCTGGTGCAGGTTTTTATAAGCGTAGTATGCAGGTTCTTGTCCATTACTGGCCAAAATGCATAGCTAATAGCTATACTGAAAAATAATGTTTTGTAGCAAGAATTTGCTCTATCAAATAGTGTTATTGTGCTCTTTTTAGCTGTTCTAGTTTCAATGGAAATAAATAGGAGGCATTACTTTCAGAGTGACCAGGTATTACCAGGTAGAAAGGCAAGATGCTTTAGAATAATTTGTCTTGTTATTCTATCTGAAAATAAAGATATAAAAATCTCCACTGAAAAACCATGAGAGTATGAAAGAAGATTTAAAATAAGTGTGAGAAGCTCTATAAATAGATTAGCGGATTCTACATTGCTTATAGCTCTTTTGCTAACCAGAATTGCTTGCAAACTGTAAGGCATACCTATTAAAGCAATGCTTAGCATCTACATTTCAATACGCTCAATTTGAAGCACATTTGAATATTTCTTGATGTACTTAACCTTAATTTCTACTATTTATATAGATAAAACACAATAAAAACAGTGGAAATACAATGTTTTTGCGCATGTCTGTAGTTCGAGAGAGTTAAGTAAGAAAAACATTTGTCCCCTTACATAAGAAGTTAAGAGCAGTACAAATTGCAATTAAACTGAAGATTTGTACATAAAATTCTCCCTAAAATGGCAAAAGTTACTGTTCGCTGGTGGGAGAGGTGTCATCTAAAACAATTTTTCCTGGCATTTGGCTGACATCATCATTCTTGAATAACTTTTTAAAGCCCTTTTCTCAATCATTACACAATACTAATCCATCTACTGACCCATCAAAAGGAAAAGTTGCTGTATTAATGTGCTGTTATGTACAATCTCCTGTAATACAAAGATAACAATGTAGAACAATTTGGGGATTCTTTAGGCTCTGATTATGTCTGTCTGTGCAACACTTCAATGCTTAAAGCATTTTCCAGTGCAGTATCCAATGCCTTATTTTAAAAAATAAACAACTTCTGGATGAAATTTCAGTTTTGCTAGTCTCTATCTTTCCTTCATCTAATTGAATGCTACAGTTTTTTTTTTTTGATAAGCTGTGTTATTCAGGAGAAGAATACAATGTGAGAAAACAGCTGCCAACACAGGCCAGCACTGGATTCTAAAAGAAATCTTTTAAAGACGGAATTCTGAAAAAGTATTATTAATCATTTTTTCAACTTCAGTGGAAATCCCTTGCACAGGGAGTTGGGCTACCAGGATTGAAATAGCCTTGGAAAAACAAGTCAAAACAGCTTATCTAATGAACCCTAGTTTTAATGACCAAGAGAAGCAGGCTGACCCAGTATCTTCTACTTGCTGGGATTTTGGCCAGCTATCCAAGACATGTCCAAAGTCTGGAGGGCTTATTCCAAAGTTGGCTCTATGTCTTCTGATATGAGGACACGCAATTTTTGTATTTTTCTCACAATTGTTTATTTTTCCTAGCACTTGAAACATCAGCATTTCAGTTCAACATGCAGTCAACATTTCAATCAATTCTACAACCAATCCAGAGCACATGGCCAATCCCAGGTTAATTAGAATTCTGCCTGTAAATCCTTTGTGAGTGTTTTTCACCTCCCCTATCACCTCTACTTTAAAAGAATATTCTTATTTGTGAATAGAACTGCGACTCCTTGCAGGGAGTGGACTCAAGACTATGAAAACAAAACAGACACTAAATATTAAAGTTTAATTTCATTTTTTTTTCCCTGAGGAAAGACGCAGCTTTTCTTCCAAAAGGCTTTCTTAAAAGTCCTTTTTTTTCATCCCTACGATGAAGACAGACAGAGCACCATGGGCACTTTGCAGTACCATAAGGAAGTTAAGCTAAGACAGAGCCGTGCTGACAAGGAAAAGAGATGTCAACTGCAAAGCTCACTTTACATATATAATTACTGTAAAGAAATTCTAAATCATCAGATTTTTGCACCCAGTTTCCCATTTATGGGATCAACATACAACCAATATAAAATTAATTTATACAATCCCTGTTTATTTAATAAGTATCTGACAGAACTATTTCAAATAGCTAAGAAAATCGATACAAAATCAATGTGCTTTGTGCTGGTGCTGCCAAAAATGATGTTGGCTCTGATGATACTGCTCTACAAAAACATTTGTTAACACCATGTTATTTATTTCCTTGTTTTGCCTAACTAAGCATTTAATTTGTATGGGTGTATGTCTGCACTTTCATTATGCTTCGGACCACGGTTCCAAAGAAAAACAGGTTTGTGCAAGAAATATTTAGTCCGACTGAAACACTCAACACAACATTCCTAAAACAACACCATGCAAAAAGCCAGTTTTCCCATTTCGTCTATGACTTGGAGTTGTGATGAAATACAGGAAATTTACCTGATTCCTGGAGATAGCGATACACCAAGAAATTCACTTCGTCACTGGTTATGCTCATCTTAGCCCAACCTCAATATGATGAGGTTTACGAGAAGTGTGATCCACGCTCTGTTCAAAAAGAAAGAAAATAATGGGTTTTGTTTTATTTTGATTTATTATTGAAGTTGTTATCAAAACAGATGTGGGATTTGTTAAGGTATTTAAAGGTCTCATCATTAGTGCTGTTACATCCCCATGGGAGGCACCCATTAAACACTGTGAATCAAGTACTCAAGCTGCACTATACTTTTTATTATAATTAAAGAGCAGTATTTAATACATACAAGAATCCAAGGGGGCATTTTAAATCTTGAAAGCCTTTGCAAATGTTAACTCCATTACCTCAGTGGCGTTATTACTGGTTCTCTGGGCACTCCTTGTTACTGTAAGAGTATTGCCTTTTCAGAACTGCTGGCAATTACTCACATATACCAAATCATAACCTCTTTGCAGCCCCAAATTTGTCATCTGGTTTTCTGTCCAGTAGTTCACCCACTTAACAGAAAAGTTCTTTCCTTACAAAAACCAAGTTATGCAGAGGACATAAATAAAGTTCCCATAAAACAGAAACAACCTAAATTTAAGATGAAATTATTTTATTACAGGGGTGTGCACATGAGAGAGAAATGGGGGGAAAGAATGCAATATACCTTGTGCCAACAAGGAATACAAAAATATCCTGGCATTATAAAAAATTATAATGTTATAACGTCTCTGCTGATTACTAGTGAGCAAGAATTAAACTTCAGTTTTTCACTTAAGCAGTCCTAACGTTTAAGATGACAGTTTTACACTACTACTTTGGGCATGCACTCTGATAATAAATATATTCGTTTTGAACATTTTCCATTAAATCTTGATTCATTTCTGCTTGGGAATCTGCTTTAAGAAGTTTGGTTTCCAAAGCTATAAGTGCTCCTCAGATATAAGCTTTGCAGCTCTGTCAGGCACACCATACCTACATCTAGTGATGTAAAGATTTGGACATAGAAACGCACACTACACACTTGGCTGCAAATTATAAATGAAAACACCACAGGCGTGTGCTTTCTGTCTCAATTTCCCGTATGTCTCTTCTTGGCAAGCAGAAAGGTCTTTGTTCATTGGGAACCTCTTCAGCAACTCCCGTTGCCTGAATTAACACCTGCTACTGTGGGCAGTGCTGATCAGCTACAAGTCTTCCCTGCTGCTCCTTTCAACCAGCAGGTCACTTCTGACTGTAACAGATGCCTCCGCATGTTTACAGAAACTGAGATCTTTTGAACCCTGTTAAGCCTTTAATTCTCCTGGACTGCTAGATTTCATCAGTGGCTCAGATGCTGTTTTTTCCATAAGAAATCACACCTTGATGAGCTGGGAGACACCTTCCTCAAGTCATCTAGTGTTTGTTATTATAGCTTGGAGAATACGAAGAAATTATTGAAAATCTCAGAGTCTCAGCTGGAGAAATTTCATCTGCTGTTAGAGCTCTGAGGGAAGGCAATGCCAGCTGCACCCAACCAGAACTGTCACCGATGTCATGTTTCCCTCTGGAAAGTTGTTTGGTGCCCCTGCTCCTCAATCCCTCATCTGTATTATGACATTTCTCTGCCACAGTCAGGAGACTGAAAGCACTCATGGCTGCAGGGGGTTAGTTATCAAGGTGGAATTGCCTTCAGCTCAGACAGGCCCACCCTTTCTGCAAGTGGAAAGGCAACCACAGGTAGCAAAAGATATGCTTACAGGCATGAAGAGCAGGCAGAGAAAGCGCTTTGGGAAGATGGGTAGGTGGCAGCTTTTAAATATCACTTGACATACTTGATAATGAATAATTAATAAATCATCATGCCTCTTTCTGCATAGTCATCACCACCACATGAAGAACAAAAAAGACATACCTTGAAAAAGGCGAGGCCATTTTCATCCCTGAGTATTTAAAATACATTCATATCACTGCTACGGCCGTGATAACAGTAAAGCAAGAAATTTTGATAGTTGTGGGTTTAAAAAAATATCCAACGTAACATTTTAAAAAGTGTTTTAAAAATAGCAGTTTCAGTATTTGGTGGTAGGAAAGTTGGTAAAGTTGAAACCCCTTACAAAAATTCAGTTTCAGCAATGACGTACTTTGTGGTTAAATGAACTTTATTAAAAGAAAAAATCAAGAAACTACGAATGCTGTTTCCGGATGCATCCTGATAATTCAAGCCATTCACATGGTATTTCCTACATACAGAGAACTGTTTTGGGAAAGGAAAGGGAAAGGAGGGGTGTTGAGTTTTGTTTTTCTAAAGAAGACTTTTCTTAAATGAGTTAAAACCAGAGAAAATGAGCCTGACTGCAAACTAAACAGTTTGACAGCTACAGAAAAGCCTCCACAGCAGCTACCTTTGTATCAGAATCCCAAGCACATTGAGGAGCTGGATTTACAATGCACTTTCCCTGAAGTCAGTCAACAGGAATTACTTTGACATATGTGTCGGATCATATCTTTATACAGACTGTTACCATGCCATAAATAACCAGACGATCCCTGCTCATATATTTAAGGTTTCTTTTCTCTCTGAGACGCCAGTGCATAATCAGATACAAAACTGCAAAGCTTTTACCCGTCCGGAATTATACAAAGACCTTGGCTTTGACCCAGAGAATTCTATTCATTAGAAATTTGGCTGAGCTTTGAAAGACCATACTCAATTTCATTAATTCTCTTTCTGATTTCCTTCGCCCCTACGGATAAACACCTCAAATAAAACAGACTACAGAAAACATGGTGGGGAGGAGAGGAACATAAGTCCCCTTTGTGTACTTCCACATCTGATTCACAAGCAGCAAACAACTAGCCACCCATCAATACAATTTTTAATGCAGAAATGGAAATGTCTATAGAAAATTGTGGAAACCCTTAGCTATCACTGTGATAGAATTATTTCTGCTAAGTGACAGTCTCCTTTTGCTACTGCAGACTGGTATTACTGAGATTAAAATTTTTTTTTTAATAAAGTATAGCTTAGAAACAGGACATTTTGCATTCAAACCAGCAATAACATCTTAATTCTTCACAATGACAAAAGGAACTACAGACAACATTTGAATACATGTTCCAAGCTTTCTTTACTTGAAGCATTTTTTTCCTGTATCCTGTTATACATTAGGGCAATTTCTACATACTCCAACCTTGCTTTAGAAACATGGGCTACGATCCTGCAGGTATTTGGATACATCAAATATGGGAAAAGAGCCCACAGAGAGTATGGAATTCCCAATGTATTATGGACCCCAAACATTCAAAACTTCTCAATGGGTGTTAGGAACAAGCAAAACTAAATTCACCATTACTTCAAATAAATGCTCAGCATTCAGTTCTGCAGGGATAGGTTGGCAGAGATGCCTTGGGTTCAGGCACACCACCACGATGCTCCTACACTTGCTTAGCCTGGTGTCGGCCTGCAGCACCACTACACTGCCTGTGCTTGGGATGAGCAAGCAGGCTCATTTCCTGGAGTCAACACTGGCCTGATTTGGCTCTGTGTACTGACCTGCATCTCCACCCAAATTAGACCTTCCTGGAGCACCAGGAATCCTAATGGATTAATACTAAACAGGCCATGCTGTGATTGGAGAAGGCAGCCTGGGGAGCAGCTCTGCTCTAGCACAGCACCGGCCAGGTCCACCAGGCTGCCTATCTGCATCATGTTCCCTTACCCATATCAAGCACCAATGTTTCTTTCTTCTGGTGTATTTTAGCACTGTTGCCATAAACACGAGGGATTTGGCTGAAGAATCATGTGAAAATAATGTTTAATCTTTAACATACCATATAGAGACCCAGCTCCACTCCCTCCTCTGCAGATCACAGGCCCTGAAAGCCACTTCCTGGCCCTCAGGCTTACCTCTGCACAGGGTTGCAGAGGCCATTCCAGGAAAGAAGCTCATCTTTGCCACCTGTGGCTGCACTGCTATCCACAGGGACTTACCGGTCAGCCCTCCCCTCAGGAAGACGGAAACACGGCAGACATTTAGGGAAAACACCTAAACTCAAACCTTGACCTGAAACCTAAATAGGAAACTGCACGCTTCCTATTTCTGCATCCAACTCTCCTGACAGAAATTCATCAGGCTGCCAGCCAGGTCCTCACATTACCCTGAGAACCTGAGAGCTCTAGTCAGCTTCAACTGAATGCTGAGCAGCCTTTAGCTTCCTGGAGGCTTTTTTTCATTATTGTTAAATAAACACACTCTACACCCAGAAATGTTCCTTTATCTCCTGAAGGAGTTGCACTATATACCTACTTACTCAACAAAGGCAAGGCTAAAACGTCTTTTCCCTACAAAAATTTTAATGACCGCAATAAAATAAGGGAAAAAAGAGAAATTGTCTATTTTCTCTGTGAAACAACAAGAACGGAAAACACACCAAAACCAGGCAAAAAAAGAGGTTTCATTAAAATGAAAACATTCCAGATAGTTCAAATATTGAGTGTTGCCAAACTGCTGCATGGGAACTGGAGTTCCTGCCCTTGTGCTCCCATTTTCTTGTCCAAGATGGCTCCGGGCATGGAGCTGCAACTCTTGAGAGCCAGAGCAGCCGCCCATGTCACAGCAGCGCATCTGAAGGCACTGTGGCAGCACAGACAAATCAAGAGGTTACTGTTTTGCATATGCTCTGTAGTTTAATGAAAAACATCATTTCCCAAAGCCAGAAATCACTTCTCACAAAGCGACCTACTTAGTCAATCTCCGTGTCTTCTGCTGAAAAACACATTCACCAGAAACTTTCAGTGAGCCCTGCACTTTGTATATCTATGCTTGGCCTCACCATGCAGCCGGAAGACAGGCACCAGACAGCAGCTCTTCCCCAAAGGCTGATGAGCTCTCTTTGGCCCACGCCACTGCATTCTTCAGTCTTGTCTTTTATTGCAGCTGCCTTCTCCTCCAGAGGAATTCCAGTATGTTTCCTTCCCAAAATGCCCAAACAGAACTTCTGGAGAGGAACAGAGCACACACCGCCCTCTCTCCCCTTGCAGCCTTTCTAGCCATTTCAAGAAAGCTTAAGGGGAAAACATCTTTTCTTTGCCACCATCCTGACACGGGAGTGGTACAGTTTAATTCCTGCTGATTACAAGGTGCAGAGCACACAGGACAGTTCTTTCCAAACTCCGTCTGCGCTAGTCACCAAAATAATAGGCAGCCCTGTTCACAGCACAATGTGAACTGGTGTGTGCGTGACTTCCAGGCTCCTCCTCTCTGAGGCTTGAACTTGACATCACCTCCCTTAAAAAACACAACCTAAAGGAAGAGCAGTTGTCTCTTCTAGAGATCAGGCATTTAAAAAGCCAAATCAAGACCCATTGACAGTAAGCTGCACAATCTCCCTGGCCCTTCTTAATGAGGACTCAAATAGTTAACTGTTTGCATTCCAAATGACCACCATGGGTCACTCCAATTATTCAACAAAAAAAATGAGGCAATTCAAAACTCTCCTAGGATCTTTTATAGATGCTCACAGATGTCTTTGCATCACTTACATTTAATATTGTTGGGTCTTCATCATAAACGCAACACCTATTTTTTTTCTTTCTTTTTTTTCAGAGGAATAAAATGTGAGACAGAGCAGAACAGGATTCTCTCCTCAGACATCGCTCACTACTTTGTGCAGTGTGTGCTGCTGCACCCAGAGCAATGTTGTTGACATTTACAGCAGCTAAGTAAGGACAGGGACCTCAGAGAGAAAAGACAAGCTTGCCAGAAAACCTGAATGGCCAAATGTTCTGGCTAGCTCTTTTTTTTTTTTTTTTAAAGTCTATTTATTTACATTGATCTTGTGTTGACTTTAAAATGGCCACACTAAACCAAAATGAATGCAGAAAGCTCCAGCTCATCCCCATTCACACTGTTGCCTAAAGACCACATTCTTATGAGAAGAAGCACCAACTGCATCTGCCTTAGACCTTCAGAAAAAATGGTACTGATAAAAACAAGCTCTAGCTTGGATCCTGACATGTTAGGATATCTCCTACAATTAATCACTGAATTCAGCCATATCAGAGTTCAAAATCTGGTGCCAAATGAAGAAAGTGGAGGAATGACAATTACATGCATGTGGCAATGATTAATGAATAGCAATTCTGTCCTGAAGAGGTCACTCTTGTTGAATCAGATGTATGAGCTAATCTGACAAAAATGGAATTTTCATCTGAATAAAAGCGTCCATCAAAATAAAATAAAAACTTCGTTCAGAAAGGTCTGTATACCGTGCTGTACTTATACAGATGTGCATTGGAATGAATGAATCTCTTATTTTAAAGCATAGCTATGCCTGTTGTATTTATCCTTTTAAAAATCTGCAAGTGAATTAACAAAATGGTTGCCCCGTCCTGGAAAAAAAATTGAACAGAATTACAGGTCATCCACTAAAATATTTTAAAAAAATCTAAATCAAACTTAATACAAATATACTAATAAAAATAGGTCGGCCAATTAAACATTTTGGTGGACTGCAGAACATTTTATTTCAGCAAAAAAAAAACTTTTCTTCAGATTACAAATTACATATCAAACTGAAAAGCCATTTGGAATCAAATCTGTACCTATTTATTTAAAAAAAAAAAGCAACAAAGATACTCCAGCAATTTCTAAGTGCTATTCAACCATTTTTCAATTAACCAACAATTTTCAGCACAAAATAATTGTCAACAGAAGACAAGCCTTTCATCACCAAATTCCCAGCATACTCTGTTCCTCTATCAAAAGACAAAGAATTGTGCATCGGCTCTTTCATGCTTATAGCCTCCTAGTTTGATCAGGTTTTTTTCAGTTCTCAGCTGGTTTACTTAATTACATCAGCCTCCAGCATTTCACTTCTAAGAGTGGATGCTTTCCAGCTCCTTTTGCCGTAGAGCAAAATGGTTTTTCCTGTATTGATTTTTCCTTTTTGGCACTTGGCTAAGGGAAAAAAAAGCAAACAAAACCAACTGCTCTTCTTAATTAGTACAACTGTGTTATACCTCTTTTATAGCTTAGTTCTAAGATGAAGCAATTTCAATATATTTTTTTTCTCTTTCTTAATAAAATTTATGTTTACAATAGTATATTATATGGAAAGCTCAGGAAAGCCAAAAATAAGATTGAGAGAAGAGAAAAGGTTGTTAGTTCTCAACACTGCAAATGAAATGACATGAAATATAATATTTTTTGTTGTGTTTAAGATGGAGTTACAGAGGCTTAAGAAATAAAAAAAGACAATTGGTGTGATTGGTTTGAGAATCAAGACATCTCATCAGTCTTGAACAACTTAAGTCAACTGGGGATTCTGCCAGGAAAAATAACTAATATTTTCTTCCTCATATGAGCACAAAAATGTGATCTGGACAAACTGGAGGATGTGTCCATACATGTCAAGACAATTAGACTAAAATATGTGATCAACTGGTTGTACACTTAATTTTGCGTGAGTACGTGCAGTCCCATGTATGTAATGCAACCAGAAATTAGTTTTAAATCTTACTAACTGCGCTACATGTTCAAAATAGGCGAAGAAGACTATAACCTTAAAAAAATGACACAATTACTGTATACAATTACTCCACGGATATTCGCTTGTCTTGATTTTTGGCAAGTGGAACAGTGTATTAATAGTATCTCAAATTTCGCTTTTCACCAGGTTTACCTGGATTCTTATTAACATCTCAGAAAAAAAAAAAGAAAAAAAGGAAAAAAAAGTGCAAACATGGAGATTAAAATTTTTCAGCAGCACTTTACATTCACGGAGTACTGAGTGAAAAGGAATATATTGGAAAGAGTCCTTGCCAGAACTGGCTGTACCTGTTTCATTTTCTTTTTGTAACCTCAGATACGATTAAAATGACACAAATTAATTTTTAGAACGAACTTCCCCTCACATATTTAGAAAAAGGACAGTTTCTTTTTCAGCTGCCAAGAATTTCTCTAATACCCAAAAAAGTACACTAAAATGTCAATTTGAGGTATCTGAGTCCTGAGCTTGCCTTTAAGTCTGGATGTAAACAAGCACCCGACTGTGATTAGGCAGGCCATGCACCAGCAGATAAAACATGTGCCTTTGAGGTGCCTCCACGGGTCTGGGACAGATAACAGGACCTCCATAAAGTTCCAGAGTCACCTGCTGTAAGGGCAGCTGGGATCAGCAGGCACGATGTCTGTTTTGTTTATTTTATTTTTAAATGAGGCAAAGAACACAAGACCTACGTGCCTGAAAGGACAGCCTTGACTTTCCCGAAAGATGGAGCAGCTGAATAAGGCTTCTTCTACCTTGAATAAGGCATCTGATTTTTATCCAGCATCTTTACCATTTAAAATGGTGCAACTCTGGGAGCAGGGGCCCAAATCCTGATTTTTCCCAGCACATCTGGACATTTTAACTGGGCACCTTGCTTGTTCTCCTTGTTTCTGAAGAGCAAGATAAGGATAAAACATCCATGTGCGCCTTTTTACAACACCCCTTATATAAACTGCTTCCTTAAACATCTCAGTGGTGAATCCTTGCTTTAACAACCACACTGCCAAGTTGCTAAACTTACCAGCTGGAATGGTATTAGTGCCAACTACAGCTACTGGGACCTTTGCTACTCAGCATATGACAACAGACAGGCCTGGTAGACATGGCACATCAACACTGCAGGTCCAGGCAGGTGACACACAGCAAAGGCAACATAAAGAAGCTTGAAATTTTTTCATACCCATGAGCTCAGTCTCTTTATTTCATATCTTTGTTCCACGCCTTCAGCGTGTAGGAAATATGCTTAGAGCCATGGACAGACTGCAGTGCTAACACTAACAACAGGATGTCCAGATACCTGCACATTTTGGTTTTACTTCTTCTCTCCCATAGATAATATCTGTGTTTCAATTCAATGTACATTTGAATTGCATGTTGTTTCAGCATCTTGTAGGACTTCATTAGTCCTAAGCATTACAAAAAGTTTAAATATGGAAGCCATTCTGGTGCTGTCTCACAATAACACCTTCTACTGGAATGACAAAACCAACCCTTGGACTTACCAAAACCCTATGCACAAGATGACATAAGCCAACAGGAGACTGTGCTTTGCAGCCTAGCCCCACATGGCTGTGGAGAAGCAGAGCAGTAGACAGCTGGACAACTGTCACCAGATGTGCTTGCAAAAAGTGCAAAGAGGCAACCACATGTATGTATGATCCCTCAGCTGAGGCCAAGTGAACAACAGCTAAGGGAAGGATGTGAAGAGGTCTAGGGATGAGCGGAGAGAGGAAGCCCAGCCTAGCCCATTCAGGGCCTGATAGCCTCAGGCAGAGGGACTGGGCAGTGACATCATTAAGGGGATGGGATTTTATTACTTTCTGCTAATAGGCTTAACAGATGTTACTGGGAACAATTTGATGTTATTTTTCCATCATTTATAATTTTTTTTTTCCTCAGAGCAAGCAAAGGCCATACATCTTACCACATATTTCAACCTTAACTTGGTTTCCCTGCAGTATTGTTAAATGTGTGGCTGAGGATTTTCTTCATTTTCTAAATTATTATTATTATTATTATTACACTAAGGGAAGAAGAATTTTCCCCATTCATCTGTAATTCCAGAATAGCTGAAAGGATTATATTCTGAGCTAAAGGGCAAACAATATTTTTCAGGCTCACATGGAAAATTTCAGCCCCCAAAACAAACATTTTGTAAATTATAGAATACATGAGGACAAAGAATTTTAATGGATATTATTTTGAACTTTGATTATGGTAGATCCTCTTATAAACTATTTATAAACATATTAACGATAGCTATGAATAGTTAATGTTTTCTCTTGAATAATCCTAAGAGAATGTCAATGCTAAATGCTGTAAGGACAAACATTAGATAGTATTGTGCAACAGAAAAACAGAAACATAAATACACATATTCATGATATTTCACTGCAGTGTACTTATACCTCCAACATTTAGCTCTTTTGGAAATTAGGTTTGTTTTTGTTTTTTTTTAACACAAGCTTCACTTGATTTACTCCTGGTTTATTGTGATTTGAGCTTTGGAGACAAGTCATTAAATGCCTTTTATGAAAGTATAACGTTGCATTCCTTCTTGAAAGGTGGAGGGGGGAGGAAGAAGGACAGAGAGACCCAAAATGCTTTAAAAGGATGCCTGCAGAAACTTCTGTGCAACCCCTGAACTAACTTTTCTGCATATATATTTCTAGATATTTCATATAGAAACTTCCTATTAAAAAAAACTATACAAAAAATTCAGACTAAGTAAGCTCAGTCCTATGAAAACCATCTCAAGCACAAGCTTAAGATACTGTTTTTTCTTCTCCTTTTTTTTTCCCACTTTTCCTCTGAAGGATCTATATGCAGACCACAAAGAGGGAAGAGAAAATCAGGCACAACATATCCAGCTGCATAATCCAAACTGTACAACACTATCTCACATACTATCTGTGTTTTCACCAGTCCCTCTTCCTTCGTATGCTGTTATTACCCATTGGAGTGAGACAGACTCTGTCACTTTACATTTTCTGGCTTTCTGTCTTACTGGTAAGACCACAGGAGGAATACTCTGTGCTTCTCCTCTTTAGATAGAGGGTGTCTGTCCATTTTTATAAACACGTTGCTGGCCATGTATGGAGGCGTACTCAAAATGTACATCTCAGTATCGCATTTGGTTTTTCCCTCCAGTCTGAGGATAGCAGGAGACATAAGCAGCAGCACCGCAATGTTGCTTTTTATATACTCTGGTTGTATTTTAACATTGATTTGCCTGTCCTGACTAGCTTTTTAGTTATTTCGAGATGCATAATGAATACAGAACATAGCAAGATACATTTCTGGTGGCAGTACTGTGAAGTCCTATGCAGCCCTAATATAAACAGATGAAAAGATGCCATTAAGAGGAAAGCTTTTTAACCTGTTTTTTTTGTTGTTTTTTTTTTAAAGCTAAACAACCTAGAAACTAAGATACATTCAAAAGTCCTTGGGGACTTAGAGACACACATAACATAACCTAAGTTTTTTCATAAAAAAAAATCAGTTGAATTCTTCTCAAGAAGGATTTCAATCTATTGCGACACAATTGCTAGTTAGAGAAGATCAAATAAAATAGCACTCACTCCCAGGCTTAAAAAAATCAGCACACAGAGAACTGAAGACTTAAAACCATACATACAAGGTTTGAGAAGCTTTTAATGCTTTTAATGCCTAGACAAGAATTACTTCATCAGATAACAAAATGATCCTATGTTTTTGGCCTCTCCTCCAAGAGAGATGCTCACGAAGCCAGAGGTGATCATAAGGATTGACATATATGTCAACCATGCGTTTACTATTACAAAAATATTCTGAAAGCCAGTGAACATCAGTAGGATTTTGGTGCCTAAAGGCTTGAGGATAAGAGGTTCAAAGGAACCTTAGGAAATCTATAGTCTGCTCTCTGAGCCAAAGTAGGTCCAGGTCTGGGGTCAGATCAGACTGCTCAGGACTTGGTCCATTCAGAACGTGAAACTCTCCAAGGACGGAAGTTGGCACAGCCTCCCCGAATGACCTGCTCTACTGCCTCATTGTCTTCGCAGGCAAACAGTTTCTCTTTACAACCAACGTAAACTTCTCCTGCATCAACTTTTGCCTCTTCTCCATCCACCTTGCATCCTGCACTGCTATGAAGAGATCACTTCCATCTCCTTGATAATACCTCATAGGTGCTGGGGAGCTGTTCGGTGCCCCGAAGCTGTACCTGAACTGTTCCTGAAGCTGTCCCTTCTCAAGGCTGACCTAGCCTGGTCTCACCTCATGGGGAAAGTGCTCCAGCCCCAACCCCTGGGGGACCTACCACAGATATCTACAAACCTTCTGGTTTGCCCATATCTCTCTTTGTTGGGGCCCAAAACTGGATGTGTAACTAGGTGTGGTCTGATGAGAGTCATGTACAGGGGGATCATCCCTTCCCTTCAAAGACTGGCTGTGCTCATGCTCATACAGACCAGAATTGTTTCTTCTTGCTCACATAATGAGATATTACAATTGTGTTATAAAGTTACAAAGCCTACATAGGGTTTTAAAAGGAACATCAGCAGTCAAGTAATTGAAAGTAAAAATCTTTTTCCAAATTGGAACAGTCTTACAACCATCTTTACTAATTTATATGGAAAAAAATATATCTGGAAAAGACATGCAGGAAGGTAGACAGGGTAATACTCAGTACTGTCATGATTACTGGATCTTCTAAGGATGTAATAACCAAGTGAGTATTTTAGCCATCCAGCCCTGGAATTTAATTCTCACATGCTATTTAGCTATTGAATTCCCTCTACAAGGAATGGGGAAAGTTATGTGCCTGTTTCAAAGATTTATGTATTTTCCTGTAGCCACAGATTAGACAGTTGTCTGAGACTGGGATTCATTGCTTCAAATTCCTCCTCCAAATCTAGACTCCAATTTGTATCTTTGGCTGTAGAGAACTGACTAATTACCTTCATATGAAAAAAAAAAAAGAAAGAAAGAAAAGGAAAAATGTGGCAGTGGAACTGGTATAAGCAATTTAAGAGACAAAAGATTAAAGTGTTCATTAAAAATTAGCAGGTTCAAACTTGTATTTTCCAGCTCCCAGGAGATAACACTGCACACCTGGTTACAGGTTGTTGAAATGAAAACTCTGAGGAGCAAGGAATGTGAGAGTCACGAGCCAGAAGAATGGGGAAACTGGGATCAGCAGCTCCTTTTAAATGATTCCCTGCTTATTCTAGATATACTGCAGCTGAATGAACAATGAATAATGAACAATGAAAACTTTGATTTCTCACTATGAATGAAAAAATATACATATTAAGTGTGAGCATTATGTATTGTTTACTCAAAGCTGAATTTTTATTAATCTTTTCACTCCTCACTACTATTTTTTCTCTACATATGTTTTACATTTCCTTATTAAGGAAAGATAATTCTGGTCTTTTTTTTTTTCTACAGAAACTCATGATTCTTTGTAGTATTATGCAAGGAGTAGACATCAACACCTATATTTAAGTATGACACATTATAAGCTTATATTATCGCTTATAATTTGAGTACATTTTAACTGTGTGGACTGCAAAGCTCCATGGTGAGTGTCTGCCTTGGGCTGAATTTTTTTCTGGAAGGCATAAGGAAAAACAGTTCTATCATTTCAGAGCGCAGTTGGGGAAAGTACGGTGTTACCGATATTTATACAGCTGTTTCAGTGAGGATCTCTAGTGCTTCCACACTTCAGAACAGGGACTTGACATTTGGCAGAGAGGTTGCTCTGATGGCAAAATGCCTTTTCCACCACAGTGAAAACCCACATAAATTTGACTAAAAAAAACCTTCTCCTGAAATACGGCTTGTATATGGCTCTGCACAGGTTTGTAAGAAGCCTGTAATCAAGTTATCAAATATTAGTATTGCATTAACTTTGCTTTATAGTAAGGTGACGTGAGCTTAGCATCTTTTTATGTAAGTGGACGTAGACACAACCTGATGTTGAAGCAAGGGGCAGCAGGCTGTGAAAGGTGATGGGAATCAGGGTTACAGACTGATGCACTATTGAACTGGATTCACTCTTGTACGCAGCTCTGCTGATGCCTCATCTCCAGAGAGAAGAGATTATCCTTTCTTCCCAACAACAAAAAATAATTATAGCCAAGGTATAACTGATTTTGAAAACTCTCTGCAGTCCTTCATATTACTTTTTATCAGCAGTTTATTCCTGAACATTTAGACGATGTGATCTTTAATGCCTTTCAGCTGTATTTATTAACAACCTTGCTTTTATTAGTTTTATGAGTTAGGGCTTTTCCCCTGAAGCATTCAATTATGAGAGTTATTTGGCTTGGGGAATTCTTGAAAAGAAAACAAAGTCTTTTGACTTTCCCCAACAGAAATAAATGATTTTTTTTCCTCTCTCATTTGTTTTCTGTCAATTAAGAACAGGCATAAACAGCACAGCTCTTTGCTTATAAGGATATGCATTTCAGCTTAGTCAAATTTAATTACAACATTGCAGAAATTTTTAGCATTTAGTGAACGGCTAATATTTAGTCAACTACTCTGAATAACAGAAATGTATATGAGTACACACTGTTTAATGTGTGGTCAATCCCTTGGATTGCAATCAAATACAGAAAAGCAATAAAACTTTTTCTTGCCAATAGCACATTTAAAATGCTGGGTTTTGAGGAAGTACTTTATAAAGTATTTTCAGCTGTTGCTGAACAATATTTTGGTACTATAGGCAAAGGCAATCAAAAAGTGTCAGTGAACTTCAATTTTAATTCATTGCAAACTTGTACGGAGCTGATCTGGAGCTTTAGAACACGGATGTCCTAAATTGTACTGCCTACAAAGGAAAGAAAGATTTATTCATAAGACTTTCAGGAACGATGTAAAAAAATGCTTCCTTTCTCTCCTTTACTAACAGATGCCATAAAATTTAACCCAATATTTAGGAATGCTTACAATCTCACAGGTTCAAATGACATTCCCCTCTTCCCCCAATATATTGATGGAGATGAGCCTGCTTTCTATCAAATACCTTGTGAAAAAAAGCTGTAAGAGAGGAAAGGTTTGTCCAATTTTACTTTTCTTACTAGTGCCATTATACAACAGCATTTTGTTCCCTTTGAGTAAATGAAAATAAGATATTTTGTAAAGAATTTTACTTTTTCGCTGGTGATATTTTACATCTAGATCTATGTGCAAGTCTTCCATAATTTTCTTCTTTCTAACTTCAAGTCTCAGCTTCCTTATTTTAAGTCCTCACATGGGCACACCCGTACAGAACTTATTCTCATGTAACTAGAACCAAGCAGCTTTTTGGGCAATAATTTAAGTACATCTCAATATCAAAGAGAAAGTTATTGTTAATAATAGAATGTGCATGCCTTTTGGAAGGATTACAGTACAAAGAGCAGAAAAATATTTTTAAATGCAATACAGGGTGGTTTTATGCAATCAACAATGATAA
Source organism: Numida meleagris (assembly GCF_002078875.1). Classification (NCBI taxonomy): domain Eukaryota; kingdom Metazoa; phylum Chordata; class Aves; order Galliformes; family Numididae; genus Numida; species Numida meleagris. The sequence goes on from NC_034409.1 coordinate 122,927,395, forward strand.
AATTAGTGCAAAAAAAGCATAGTGCTGTGCATACTCAGATTCCAATTCTTATGTAAAGAGATGTATATCCTACCTAAGAAGCTAACAGTACCACCCATTAATAACTTTTTATTGCTCTGTATTTTCAAATCACTCTTAAAACATGAAAAAAACCTTAAAACTAATACATTTTAGATATTCTTAAAACTTCTACATCTTAGATGTTTCTGTCTAGGTTTTGGTGTAACACAGAACCTCTCAGGTTCTTATGAGATGTGACCAAAATGGTTAAACCACTGCTGACAAGTTACCATATCCCTTCTTTTTCCATGTGAAGGAACATAAATGTGTTTTTTCTGTGATGAACATAAATGCAAAGCAAATGTTTCAAAAATTCAAGCCTCTAACCTCTGCGATCATTTCAGCTGTAAGTAATAAGCACAAAATCATTTCTTAAAAAGCAATGTTAACCACAATCTTACTAGTTCTACCTCACACGATTAAGTTATAGCATAATACAGCCTGCCAGTGATATCACTGTGTATGAACGGCTGTTAAGAGACTTCCAGCAACCCTTCTGACACAAACGTTCTGCAAACATAAAGCCAGTCTTTGAGCTTCTTTATGGAAGTGGACAGGTGAACCGGAGGAGAGGCATCATAAACTTCTGCACACAGCAAGATCTGAGCAGAGTTCGAGCTGCAGGGCTTCAGTGGTTTCAGGGGACTGGTAGCAAATTGCAGAGTGAGAGGGCTGATTGGCAGAAGTGTATGTGCACTCGTGGGTGTGGAAGAAAAGTGTCAATAAAATGGCAGAGACACAGGCACAGTGAAGGAGTAGGAAGCTAACAGAGCAACCAGAACCAGAGGTCAAGGAGAAAAAGCCTTGTGGGAGGACCACCAATGGGTGGGTGTGCCAGCTGAAGGGAGTTGTGATTCTGAGAGCAAAGAAATGCTTTCCTATTTAATTCCTGCTGTTTAATATCACCTTCCAATGGTATCTAGGAATTATCATTTACTTTGATTACAGGTGAAGCTATAAAACAGAAAAATTGCAAAATGCTTGTGTCTCCGGCCTGAGTTCCAAGAGTTAACCATTTCCTGAAACATCCATACCACATTCTCACTCTGAAACCAGTCAAAAGGTGCTCAGAAAAAAAACAAACCAAAACCTAATTTTCCCCTCCCCCAAGATTATACATGTTCAAAAAAAAAAAAAAAAAAAAAAAGCCAGCATACCAGAAACCAAAGAGTTGTGACTACATCTCAAACCTTGTGTTAATTCAGAAATCAAGATCCCCCTAAATTTCCCAGCCGCTTCCTTTTCCCATATATTAGGATTTTGGCTGAATCCGGAACAAGCTAACTGGCTGACCAAATGGCCTGGTGGTGACAGGGAGCAATGTACTGACAAGATTTGCTACTTCACACACTGCAGAAGATGGCCTGGGACTGTTGCCCAAGCCGCTCTGATCTCAGTCCAAGTCCAACCATAAGTTTGAAAGATAACATACATATAGTTAGATTTTACTGAAGTAATGCAGCATGTAAGACTTTGCTACCTGGACACATCACTGGCAGGTAATGCAAGTAAAGAGTAACACAAGCCATTTGAGCACTCACAAACTGACAGCTTCTAAAATAGTGCCTGGACTGTTTGATGTAGCTGGAGAACCTCAACTGAGTTATCTAGCATATCCATTAACAGCACTCTGAGAATGATTTCTTAGAGCTTACAGCGTTCAGGTTAAGGACTTCAATGGAAGTCATTCAGGCGTGATATCTCATTAAAGTTGTGCTCAAAAGCTGCTAGTGTATCACCTATTATATGGAAATGCTTGTCAAAAAAAATAGTCGTCAATATCTTTTTTTCTCCTGCATGGAAAATTGGTGATCAAGTTTCACTATTTACGGGTATTTCTGTTAGTTTAGGAACCTTCTTTCTAGACTGGGCTTAAAAAAAAATAAATCAGGTTAATGTTATCTGTATTTTAATCAGATATCCTGCATTCCTGTAAGAGAACCAGAAAATTCCAGTCTTACTTTGTAAACCATCTTCAAACAAGATCATAACAACCATTTGCAAGATGGCTGAACAAAGCTGACTGGCATGTGGCAGAAGGTAGTGTTCGTACTACTTCTTTTATAACCTTAATTGTACAGATTTGAGATAAGTTCTACTATTACCCTCAGTCTATTCCAGAACAACAACACCTGAAATGTTAGGATTCTTGTAAACATTTTAAGACTTCCACTGTCTGCACCGAAGCACTTCAGTTCACACAGACCCCTTCAGGACATACAGAAGCCACGAGGTCCAAAGTCTCGTTGAGGATTTAGTTCCACGAGATATCAGGCCATTCCCAAGGATGAAATGGAGCCTGGTAATTTCCCAACAAGTTTGACATTGTTTTGCCATTTCCTGAATGAGCATATCAATCCTTGGCCACCAAGCAAATCATCTAGTCAGGACAGACTATTTTTATAGTTCCCAGATGGTCCTTATGTACTTTCATGCATGACATGAGCTTCCACTTTGGCGACCTTGGTAAATGTGAAACTGTTCTGTCCAAGTAAAGAAAGGTAGGAGCTGTGTTGTGCCCATTGGTGCATCTATTCATAGTTATGTCATGCACTTTAGCTAGCACTACATCATTTTATTTTCACAATGTACCTTAGCATTTGCCATTGGCAGGAGTTCAATCTGTGTCATAAAAAATATACTGTCTTCAATTTCTGTTCATTCCAGTTATCTGCTGCTTCCAAAGGGAAATGTGACAAGCAATTTGCATTCAGGAGTTGACTGCTACTTTTGACCCCAGTTCCGTATTTTGACAGTGAACACTCAGCAATATTACACCTTTCTGAAATTATATTGGAGATACTATTGATATTCAGCCTTCCTATGTAGCAAGGAATCATGCCCTGAACTCCTCCAGCAGATTCCCTTGAGGCTGTCTTCACACGGTCTTGGAGCTAACAGGAAAAAAATATCTGGATTTTTTAGATTCAAGTATTTTGGCCTCACATTATTAACACTATGGTTGGAACCTAACAACCAACAATGTCTAGGAAATCCAAGAGAAAAAATGCCACAAATTACTGGGGATTATCCTTTCTGGGGATAATTAGTTATTCTTGTACATTGCTGCTTAACAAAATGGGTAATTTGCAACCTGTATATTCACGTGCACTGGATATAAATGGTGTTAGATCATGCACTAAACCAACGCTTCTGAGGCAGTCGCGATGCTTACAGCCTTTGAAGGCTCCTTTTGCACTACCAAGACCCTAAAGCACAGCAAAGAGTGACTGTCATTTGGGAGACCACAACGAAGGTGGAACCCATTTTACAAAAGCAAACACAACTGTTTATCTGCACAAGAATATTAGCTAGAGGGGAAGAATTTGAAAAGTGTCCCTGTTGCTTCTGTTGCCCTTTTTGGCTCATTATTGTGTAGCTCCAGGTCATAACTGAAACCAAACCACGCATCAATGAATGATATTGACATATGACAGAAAAAGGCTTCCAGACTTGGACTTGCAACTGAGACATCACATAATAGTTTCTCTATGACAACTATTCTAGGCCCTTGGTGGACTGATTTTCATATTCCACTCCAGTTTGGGGTTCTATATAAACTTATCACAGCTTAAAAAGAAATCGATGATGATGATGATGAATGGCATGTCGGTACCAAGTAGGTTTATGTACAGAAGGTGAGGAACTTTTTGTGGAGCTGCAAATATAAGGAAAAAGTCCCAGTCCGCATAAAGCCACATGGCACACAACATAAAGGATACAGCATGCCTTTTCTCTCTCACATGCAACAATTTTATGATTTTAGTACAGTGTTGTTACAGCAAAAATCAAATTGCACCTTCCAGTATTAAACTCCTTCATCGATGTCTTGGCAAAGAATTGACATCTTGCTTTCTTGCCTTCAAAACTCTCAAGTTCTAAAAAACAAGTCTGGTACTCAATACAGTCGTATACTAATCTCTCTGACCTCAAAACTAAGAAAAATAAGCACCTCCGAAGAAATTAAAGCAAGAAATATCACCCTTGGATATCTGGACTGCGCTGCATCAGAGCTCCATCAGCCCCAGAGTCACAGCAAGTGACTCCTATGTCCCTATCTCCAGCAGATGAGCAGCCCAGGGCCCTGGGTCACACCTCAACTGCCAAGTGCTGCATTTGGTGGTACCTTATCATGAGGAGTAGCAAGTGATAAAAACTAATAGTTGAAAATCAGGATGCCTGGCACTGAAGTCTGATTTTGTTTTGTGAGAGTGATCTACAGTTGAACTGGGGTGTTCAGTCAGCTCCAGCCAACCAGCCAGAGGGAATGTGGCACTGCCACATCCACAAGGAGATGGAAGTGCCACTAGGCACTGTCAATGCCCCTGCATGACCCTGAGCTGCATGGCTGCTGCAGAACAGCTTCTGCACACGTCTGAACACAGTGCGGAGGTAACCCCTGACTTACAATCAGTGAAAAACTGTGTGCCATGTTAAAAGGGGCTATGCATGCCAGATTATCTTCCTCTGCTTTACTAAGGAGAAAAAAATCCCTATTTAGTAAGAATTTAACTAGTGTTTTATAATCTCTACCTAGCTGTAAGCTTAAGTAACATAATTTGACCACCCTTAAAACTGAGTTGGATGATAAATGGAGCCCATGGTAAATCCAGTGATTAATTACAAATTGTTAAAGTCTGTTTGCGTTAGCTTAAAAACATGTATTAAAAGACACAGATTTGTTTTCATATCCCATACAACCCCTCTTTCCTTAAAACCTCCGAACTACTCCAATATTTAGAAACGACCACCTGCAGCCCTGGAGAAAAACACATTATCTGGGGATAAAATCCTTTGCTATGAAGTCTTATGTTTCATCTTGTATAATCCTTATGCCGTCTTTGTGCCAGAGAAACAAACAAGCCTTTAGTACCAAAAATTACTGCATTTCTTTGGAACCATAACATGCTTTTAGATAAAGCCATCATTTGAACAATAAAATTAAGAAAAAAAATATTTTGAGCTTGCTCCGTATTGTCCTGGTGAAGTATGGTTTGTAATTCCAAATAATGAAATAAACTAATTGTTTCAGTTGAACACCAATTCCTGAAGATTACATTTGACTCTCAGTTCCAACTCTGCAGCCTTGGAAAATATTATTTCATCTTTTTACTTATAGCCCACTGTAAAGCACTTAATAACATTTCACTTAGGATATATACACTTCACCAGTATTTTCTAGTAATTAATTGGACAAAATGTACAGAAAAAATGAAATGGAAAACAAGATGACAGTGCTAAACTTATCAAAGGATATAAACTACCACATATCTTCACTTTGAGATACATCATCATCACAATAATAGAAAAACGACCCTGACTTTGAATTCAAGGTTGATTGAATTTCGTCACACTCTCAACCTTCCGGCTTCCCGTTAATTCAAATTATTAATTGGCAGATACCCAGAAGGAGCAGGGGAGGGGAAACTTAATTTGTGTTATGTACTTACACAACTAAAAACTCCCTTTATGATTGCTTGTCTTCCTATTCCTTCAGTCATCTTCCAGAAAAAAAGCAAGAGAATGAAAGCAGAAGTGTTTTTTAGTAGAAAATAAGAAGTGCTGTTTTCAGGATCTGCAGAAACACATATCTTTGACTTTTTTTTTCTTGTTTTCATCACTGGTATTAGCTATATTTTAAACACTGCACAAAATGGCAAGTCCCTCAGACAGAAGATGTAAAGGCAAAGCCACTTTCACAACAGAATTGCATATGAAGCTCTAAGCTAACTCCACAGGGGTTATTCATTCAAGTAAAGACTGACGTATTATGGCTCTCAAGTAGAGCACAGGCACAACAGTGCTTCCAGTGTACTTACAGGACCTCATCTCCTGCAGGTCTAGGGGAGGCAAAGGTTTAGAGGCTTATTTCTCCACTTTCTCGGCTCTATCTTTCTTGCATAACCTCCCACGATTATTTTTGTGTTTTATCATTTCTTTGTTATGTTTTTACAATTTCCCTGTTTCCACTCTGGGTTTGAGGTATTCAGAACTGAGGTTATCTTTATGCTGGGGTAGCTCAAACTACGCAATTTTCTATTTCTAAGCCACAGTTGACTAAACTTGGCAACGTTTACAGTATCTGCTGAAAACAAGAGCTGACTTCCGTTATGCCAACTAGCATTAGTTAGATAACTGATACTGAAAAAAAAAAGGACAAAAAAAAAAAAAGAAAAAAGAAAAAAGCAGGTGGTCACTGTTATCTGCCTTGTTTTGGTATCAGCCACTTTCTACTGCTGCCATATTAAAAGAGTAAACAGTTAAATGTAGACATATTTGTAGTACAAAAAATACCCAACAATTCAAAGTCAGTTGTGTTGGGTTATATTGGTATTTAGAAGGGCTGGAGAAAAAGTGGTCCACAGTTTTATTTATTTGCCATGTAATTTTTTTTCCCTAATGAAAACCCAATGAATGTCTGTTAGCCAAAAGCAGAAAGACTGAGGTGGTTCAGCTGACAGTGGCAAATAACCTTAGAAGGATGCATGCAACATTTTTCGTGGGAGAACTCCACCACAGGGATCTCAGATACAGTCAGACACAATTACTGGGACCCAGCTGGTGAATTTTTGCACTTCTTGCTGTAGAGCCTGCAAAGCAATTTGAAAAAATGGCACAATTCATGATGTTTTTCATGATATTATTCCTATGCAAAATGTATTTGCTTTATTATTGGTCTATCTGATAAGTTGGAACTAAAAGCCAGCACAATTTTTTTTCTTACACAGCACTACTAAGAAGAAGACATCTCAAGGTGAATTTTGCTCAGATGTTCAAGTGTAACACTCGCTTTCTGCAGTGTGGTTGCTACAGATAGAAATGAAGAGCTGTCACTGACTGAAACTTAATTCATCCATTCTACCTGCCTGTCTGTGGCCAGTACTGACTGGCTAATAGTCACAGATACTGTCAACAGCCCCTTGTTACTATGAGCAACATCACACGTTCTGAGTAGGTGGTGAAGATGGCCATAAATCAAAGATATCTGAGCTACAAGCTACAGAGTTACTTTCCAGAATCTGCATGCAAATTAGAAGGCATAATTTAACCTTTCATATAATCAAATACCCTTTAAAGATGCAGGGAGTAACAGCTCATTTGAGCAGGTTCAGCATCCAATCCTAACATCTTTAAATACGGGCCATCTTTAAGCAAAGCACACAAAAACTCTTTTTCCAGTTGCTGCCCCTTCACACATCTTTATGGATTCCGAAATAATTCAAGTGTTCTGAACTCACTTGGAAATAAAGAAGCACCCTGTCATCACTTTCCCAAGCCCCGAGGTGACTGGATTTTGCAGAACATCCGCACTTTGCACAATAAGTAGCCACGTCATTTCTCTAAGTCTTGACCACATCCTTTTACCTCCGTTTCAATTTGGTGGGCCAATTTAAGTAGTGGTTTACTAATTAGATAGACAGGCATTAAAAATGCCAGCAAAACCAATCAGGAACCAAGACCCAGTGGCTATTATGCCTTCAGTGGCTGTTTCCTTGGCTGCTGGATCGCAGGTATCATAATGACACACATATGGGCAGCAGAATTCAAGTCTGGGGATTAGAAACAATCTGATGCTGTTGATGAGCAAAACAGAACTAGTCATTATAGCTTTTACAAAATGCATAGGAAGCAAGAGTTTCTTTCACAAGCATTCTACCAATAGAACACTTCATTTTTGCTCGCAAGTCTGTTTTCTTCACATTTACTATATGGAGCAGGTATACGGGGTGGGGGAAGCATGGCATTGACTATTTTTGTTCTCAGCTGGACTGAAAAGCCTTACAATTATGTGAGATTACACACCATGCACAAGAAAATCGTTGTTCTCGGCTGTTAAACTGGAATCACTAGGGGGAAAAAGTCACTACAGTTTTAAAGCAGTGAGCAAATCACTTTTTATTTACTGTCTGTGATCCAGTAGGAAAGAGGTAGTTTCTAAGGGCAGAATGTAATTTGTGTGTGTTGTATCACTTAGAGACCCTCCACGTTACCCAAAACCTATTCTGTGCTGAACAAAACTAAACTTAGAGTAGCTAATTAATATAAATATTAAGATGATGAGACACAGTATATGATTATCATCAGTTTTAGGTTTGTTTTTTTTTTAACAAACAGTCTTTAGGTTCAGATAACACATAACAGCAGGAAAATGCGATCACAGATACACAAATTTATCTGTTTTATCAGTTCAGCTCTAGGTTTAAAGCAGTTTAAATGAGCTTTGATAATGAAAGGCGACGGAACCAGCTCAAATGGTGCAAGTGATTTGATTAGCTCCATGCTAACCATCTTGGGTAGATTTAATTTAGAGCTGAGTGATCACGTCTGACTGTGGTAAACAGCTTAGCATCTGCCTTCCAAGGTAACATCTTCATATGAGAGAGAGATTGCGATCTGCTACGTTCACAATTTTGTAGCTAAATCCCCTGTTCTTTACAAATATATTTCAGTCTTTTGCTATCCTCTCAGGACAAATAACAACAATAAAGTTAACTACGCAAGTTTCTAGAACAGCAAGCAATCATTTAGAAGAATAAAATCTGCTGTTTAAACTCTCTCTAAATGTACTGAAAGTGCAATTAGAATTATGAAAACAAGCCCTGGGGCTGAGTTTAGTGGTCAAGTAGAGCAACTGGGACAAAGCCACAGCAAAAGCCATATACCTAAAATAATTCATCAACACGTCAACTTCAGTAGCAATGAACACATACCACAGTAGCAGAATTTTTATTTCCTCCATCTCTGCAAAAACAATGCTAGCCCTATTTTGTTCCCTCTTTCAAAGGAGACATTCAGTTCTTCCCCTGCATGGAAACAATCCTCTGAATCACTACAAATGCAATCTCATGCGTCTTTAACACATCTGTGTGAAAAATTTAGTAACACAAACTGTCATATAATGGTGGCGACCCTTACATAACAATGAATTAACAATATCTTCTCTACTGTGAAATCCTAAAGCAAAACTGACTTAAGAGTCAAGAGGACAACATTTGCAAAGAGGCTGGATTTCTAAAAACCTCCAGCAACGTTAGCACCCTCTTCAGTCACAGAGCTGTAGGCAAGGCGAGAGCGGACAGTGCTTACAGGATCGGTGACACAGGCAGACGAGAGAGCTCTGAGAGACACAGCACAGGGCAAGCTTTGAGGAATGACTGAAACAAGCACTTGCAAGAGAAATTGAGATTCTCTGGAAGGCAATTCTGGAAATTTACAAAATATTGATGTTGATGGAAAAGTTAAAACAAAAGGAAATAAAGATGGTTAGTTTATAGGGAAAAAGAAGGGGAAACAGTTGGTAAATTGATATTAAAGTCTACCACAAAACTGGTCCTAGATAAAGCCACCAAGCCTGGTTTTAAACTATCTCAGATACCAAGTTTTCCCTCATGTTTGCATTTTGGCCCCAGTAGCTAATCAAGCACCCATGGACTGGAAAATCTCACATGAGATCTCCAGTCTAGATCTCCAGGCTGCAGCCTCCTAGCTGGGCTGTGGTCAGACTATTTTTTTTCTCTCCTTCCACTGAACCTCACTGTTCTAATTGCTTCTACTGGTCCTCTTATTCATCTCTCAGACCACAGTCTTCTGATGTCATTATTCATAATTGTCTAATTAGGACAAATTTGAAATATTTGAGCCTACTCTTAAGCAGATAATTTGTAATGATCTATTGATATCAAGAAAGAAATCAAATATGTACATAAAAATGAAAGGATGGCTTCTCCAGTTTACTACTGAATGGAAAACAGCATCATATCACTGTGTTTACCAGTTTGACATAATGTTAGAGCTGTTAAAAAAAAAAAAATACAGGAATGGTACTGTATAAAATGGAAAGATCCAAAGCAATGTTTTGGCAAAACATGGCTGGAAATGACCTGCTGGCCTACCAGACAGCAAGTTCAGCATTAGGTATATTTTATTGCATCTGAACTTTTGACTTGAAATTGCAAAAAACACCCCATGAAACTGACAGTGTAAAAAGATGTTATTGCACTTAAACCTCAAGGAATAATTTTTAAAACTTGGAATTAATTTATGTTTGAGGTCAACAAACATTTTGAAGCAAATAATTAAGCCCTGAATGACCAACACTATGTAATACCTGTACTGATGTAACAGGACCAGACAAGTAAGAAGGAGACATGGTTTCATTTACGGCTGAATTACAATGTTTATTCAAAAAGGCGCACCACATCCTTCCTTTGTGCCAATAAAAGGATTATTGTTTTTGCAGGATGATGATCAGTTTTATTACAGAGGAAAAGCCCCTTTTCAACGTCAAAATGTACTCATGCCAAATCTTTTTGGAATCAAATTTTGTAACTTGAAAGCTCACAGGACAAATAAGCATACTTCCTGCATTTCACTTCTCTACAGACATAAGATATTCTAACGTTAAGCAAGTAGTGAACATTGAACCTAATGTTAATAAGGCAAGATGACAAAATGCTTCAAGTCTTGTTTTAGTTTATACAGGACATATAATTGAATTCCTGTATAAAAGCCAGCAGCTACACTTGAATTACACCTACATTTCCACAAACTACTTTTATTGTGCCATCAGCGTTTAGCAGAAGAGGCAGAAACAGCAGCAGCACCTCCAAGCTAAAACACCACGAGCAGCATTAGACTACTCAGGATGTATTTATATACCATTTCAAGCAACTACTTGAGTGATCTGGAAGAGTATTTCTACTATTTCTGAACCAGCAGTCTAGAAATTGCCATTAACTAGTATGGTAGGAACACTTCTTAAGTTCGACTGCTGTTTTTCTAGTCTTGTCAGCTACACTTAACGTGACATATTCTGAACATGTTTTTAGCCAGAACAGCTAGATCATGTTTGCCTTTACATTACGGTGATTGCAAAAGGAAGAATTGATTTGTAAGTGCAAAAGCATACTAAGAAGCAAAGTACAGTAAAGTACTACTGCATGTTGATCTTTCAGGTATTACATATTTTTGATCATAGCATACCTCAACAAAAGTTATTAAATGTGATAATCCATATAAGTATATAATTAAAATATCATAGCCAGTTAATATATAAATAGCTCAGCATAAGAGTAATTCATTATTGCATTTGCAGACCAGCTCCAGCTCTGTGCAGGAACAATGTACGTCATGTGGCTAATCCATTAAGGAGGCTCTCCTAAACACTGATCTGCAAAAAAGCTTCAGTTATTTTCTTCTTGTACCTTCCATGAAGCTAACCTCAGTTTTTGCTTTTTCCCATAATGGAATGTAAAAATGATTAAGGTGAATCACTAAATGCAGAGACCTTGATTATGGAGGGAACTGAGTAGAGACAGGAAAGAAATTATTTTACATTTCCTTCACCAGAGACGCACAGTCATGCTGTAGAAGAAGGCTCCTGTGACTGATTATTCTGTTTATTAGGACTAGAAGCGGGTCAGACAAATAGGAAACTAATTTATGCATGCATCACCTGAGCTAAGTTTATTTAAGCTGACCATAAATACAATTCATGTTACACAGATTTGGGATGGCTGCTAAACTATGCTGTAACCCACAAAATAACCAACACAAAAATGTTAACTACCTCACGTATAATGAAAACTACAAAACAGCTTTATTACAATGGGTACATTGTTTTACGAAGTTCCTTTCCTGTTCCTCATGCATTTTCTGAGTAGGTAAAAACCACAATAACCAGGCTCCAGAACCACTGATTAGAAAAAGGTACAATCCGAAGCAGTCCTGGGAAGCCATCTCACTTGTGAAGTTCTGAATGCAATGCTGATTATCCAAAGGGCTTTGCCCAAGCCCACACTAAGGCTGTGTTTATGGAAGCACTAAAGAAACGGGTGCCCCACTGCAGTGCACAGCAAATGAGACGTCTTGCTTTGGTCCCACAGCGGGAGCTGCTGGCTGGCAGTGACCCCAGGGGGACCTGCTCCGGAGTGGCAGCATCACAGAAAGACTTCCACCACTGACCTAGCCCCAAGTGGTTCAGGACACCCAAAAACAGCTCTTTTGGCTCAGCTGCAGGCTCTGCTGTATCTTAAACCACCAGAGCTTTCTTGGTGGAGATTATTTTCTCATCAACTATAATAGTACAACTCTACTAAGTCTGTGCAAAATCACATTCAGTAAGGAAAACCCTGAACCAAGGTATTCCATTACAAAGCCAAGTGTGAAGCTGCGACCTCTGTGTATAACTAAAAATGTAGAATCAGCAATGACAAGCTTGTGACACCATTTTGATTAATTCTGCCTGAAATCTCACCAGTTTGCACTGAATTATGTCTTAACTACAGAGAAAAAAAATCTTAATTGGATTGCTTTTCACTTGTAGCATTTAAAGTAAAGACTAGACAGTAACATGTTACGTGAAAATCCTCAGAGGCTGACTGGAGAATGAAATTCTGTCATACAGCTGATAAAACAAGAACTGGCGCTCATCTATACTGGGTGCAAGTGGTGAGCATGTGCGATCTGTATAACAGTATGATTATCAATAATTTACATGAATGCTCCATTAAATCAAAGAAGCTTGGGTGGGAACGGCCCATACAAATAAGTGAATGCAATATAGAGGATCTCCAAGGCTTCACTGAAAAAACATCTATATTACGTCCTTCTCTGTGGGCTGATTCTGTGAGATGTTCTGATATTAAGGAGCATGTTTAAGTAGACTGCTCATAATAATGCAATTTCTGAAAAATAATGTGATAGAAGAATTTAGTTTAAAACAAAAGCTTCAAGTAAACAAACATTTGAAAAGCAGAAAACCCTATTCTTCAGAAGGAAACTGTTCTATCTGGGAAGCAGCAGATTCACTGCCCACACACAGTCTCTCTGCAAACTCAGTCAGTCTGCAGAAGATGCTATGCCTCTGGTACATGCTGGGCATAATGAGATTTCTGAGTGCTACAACCTAAGCTGAATTCACTTGGGCAAATTTCTTCAGTTCTGCCCACACAAGTTAGGCAGACTTCAGATGGAGAAAGACCATGTGGCTGCGTGGTCTCTCCAAGGCACATACTTCATTCATATCTCATGGAGGTTTGCACCTTTGACTTAATCTGGCACTCCCAGTAAACTAAACACACATTTTATTAGCAATTAGCACATAAATCGTTTTTCTCCACGCTTCATATCTATTACTAGCACTTTCACATGATTGACACAGTGAACACGGAATCCTAACGTGCTCTGCATATCAAGTACAAAGAGTGCAGGATTGTCATACCTCAGTCCTAAATGTTCTGAGTTATGCTTAAATAATGACAAGCTTAGTTTAAAAATCCAAGGATAATGCATTGTGGAATGCCTCGCACTCTCAATTCTCTCCATTGCCATCAAAAAACTTCCTTGGAACCTGAGCTGTACTGAATAAAAAAAAAGAAGGAAATGATTTTAGCAGTAGCTTAAAAGACTGCTGTATAAAAGCAAGGCTCAAAACAACTATCTCAGAAGTTGGCCATGACAGGAAGTGTAGTTGCCTTATCTCTTCAGCACATTGTAAAGTAATAAAAATTGTTACCTAATGGACAAGTTCATGTTCTAGCAAGACACACTTTTTCACTGACTTAGAAGGTCAAAAACACAGATAAGTAATATTTCATGAATAAAAAGAGAGAGTTCAGTTAACTGATTCACCAAGTAGCAAAGGAAGTATCAAGGAATATGTACACGTAATTTTGTTTTAGCCTCGAAATAGCTGCAAATGATAGAAATTTAACGGATGTTCATGTTAGTTTAAAATATGCTTACTTTAAAAAATGTTACGCCAACATTTCACTATTATTCAGTGAGCAGTGACTTTTAAGGATAACTTCAGAATAATGAATAATGAAGGCTGAGTAGTTATTGTGCAGACCCAGAGGCTCTAAATTATCACTGACAATATCTGATAACCAATTTTAGAAATCAAAACCAATACACTGTTTGTTTACAAAAAAAAATAATAACATTATAAAAGATATTGTTAAGACTCACATGATTGTTCTAGTTACTAAGTTTATGTGACCAAGAAAATAAACTGCTGAGATCTAGCACCAGTGGTACTTGTTTTTACCATACAGAAAGCTTCCCTGTCTACCTGTGCATTACCACTGGTGAAGTTCTGAACAAAATAAAACAAGGTATTGAAAATACCTTATTTTAAAAAAAGTATAAAAGCTAAAGAACAAATATGCAAGTATTGATATATTATAATAATTTTAAAGCTCATGTACTTGCAAGCTACAAAAAGCAATAACCAACTGCTTGATGACAGTTTCTTTTACTTGTATGAAATATGACGTTCTCATTTACAAAGACGATGCACGTTTCACCAGTATCAACAGTCTAATTGCCAGCCTATAAAGAAACAGTCTTCCCATTCAAACAAAATGAATGCTTCCTAAATGTTTCTGAAGAAATATTGTCCTGGAAGTATTTTTTGAAAAGAATATTTACACACTGACCAATACTGAATATTTTGTACATAAATCTGTGCTTCTGCAAAAACTAGTGGCAACTTGTACTATTACATTTCAGGCACATCATTCTCAAAATGCATCCCTTCTTAGCTCCTATCAACCAATACATTTGAAATATCTTTCACTTTTTTAAAGAAACTAATCAATATAATTAACATCAATCTAGTAAAGAGTGATCTGTTTCTTCCTAGTATCATGCGCATATTCCTACTGTTCCTAACTGAGCTATCCCTGTGTTTCATGTTCTCACATCTATGGATAATTTTGTCTCATCTGTTTGATCTTGCTTTTCTAGTTATTTTAATTCCCTTTGCACTCATTCCTCTTATCATACAGCATAGTCAGCCCCACTGTCAACTCCAGCATATCAATAACAACATAAGAATGCATGGGACAAAATTAACATACTTCCATTTTGTTAAAATATATGATTTTCAAAAGCCGCTACTAACTTGGGGAAATAAGTTCAGTGGCTACATAGTAGAAGATACTCGAGTGATCCAACACTCAACACGTAAAAACTGTTTGTGCAGCTACGGCAGTAAGGCACAAGACTGAAGAAACTTCGGCAGTCCAGTCCCAGGCACAAACAATCATTAGATTTGCAAAATGTTTTTCTGTTATCCAAAGAACATTACATCTCTGTAACAAATGAGAGGAATAATTAAGAGTACAATAGTTTCTTGACAGACAAAAGAGCCAAAGTCAAAATTAGATGTAGGAATAGACCCTTGAGGAGGCTGAAACCTAGCTGTACAAGAAAGGGACAGAGAACTAGGCTAAGGGTAGGAACAGGAAGAGTCTTTGGAAGCTATTCTCTTTTGACTCTAAAACTTGAACCCTAAATAAGAAAGATAATTCAGATTAGAAGTGAACACAGATTCTCTTGATGCTCGGCTTATGTGAAGCATTACGTAAGGAGATAACAAGACACAAAATGCACAGTCCTTTTTTATTAAAGTAGGGATGGGAATTAGCAAAATAACCCAATTTTACCTAACTTTATGCTTGGTGGCTCTCACAACACTGGCAAATTTTGTTAATGGTGCTGTTACATTTTTGTTGCTGTTGTTCATTTCCTTAGACCCTTGGAAATACTTGCTTTACTCAGACAGAACCTTTTGCTTTTTGATTTTCTCCTAACTGGTTCAAATACACAATTGTCACAGAACTGTCTAAACAGACTTGCACCAGCTGCTCCTAGTACCTCTCCAGAATAGTTTTCTGCAACACTTGACTCGTAGGGTTTGGCATGAATTTCTTCTGTAACTTCTTTTTCTGAAATATGATATTTTCTGTCTGGATCAGCTCCATCTTCACTATAGACTCGTGAGGGCCATTCTCTTTAGGAGATGAAAGTTGTAGTCTAAGGATTCTGTAATTCCATGATGCTATGAAAGTCTTAGATTTACTATGGGAAGTGCTAAAGCAGATATCATCAGGTCAAATTACAGGTCAAGACAACCTGTCCTGCCTGGGCTGCATCTAAAATATAGTTAATGTATATAAGTAACAAAACTTTTACAAATATTTTTAATTAAAACATAAAAAAAGAGGGCAACAAAAGCATGAAACTAGTGTTTTTGATACATAAGAGTTACATCATCTCTGTCTGGTATAAGACAAGATGCAGATTTCAGAAAGGAGGACGTGAATGAGATCCTGAAAATCTGCCTTCTCTTATAAGTGTCTGAAAACAAAAAGCTCAAAGATTGAGGAGCAATTATTGGCTATGTTTCTGGAGAGAAGTTGACAAGACTCCGGTCTTTGGAACAGCAATTCATATCCATGGAGAGAAGGAGCAACATCTACAAAATAAGCCTAATCTCACTGACATGTGGTTATCATTGGATAAGGATGAGCCAGGGCAGGCAAAAGGCTTCTGAAATAAACTGGGAGATATTACAGAAATGGATGCATTACAGACTCAGTCTTACACATGACAACCTCTGTGGAAGGAAGGATCAGAGGCCTGAGAAACAAGATAGGCTGTAAACTCTTATCTGAGAGATTCTTTGTATAGTTGCTATTGCTTCAAATTGTTGAGGAGATCTCCACAATTAAAATATTAAAATCATCACTTCTAACATTTTCAGGATACTTGTTATTAAACAGAACAAAAGAAAAAGAAACAGAGGATGATATGCTACACTAAAGGCACCATTATCTCCCAAAATTATTGATAAGCCAAGGGCTCATGATCTTCAATATATATAGATAATATGCTAGCAGATCCCAGGAGGATGTACTGCTGGTAAGATGAGACAAAGGAAATCACCAAACCATATTAGAGAATTGGGTGATTTATTCCATAAAAAATGTATTTGTAATACATGAAAGTAACTATGAAAGGACTTTTGGACAACGTACAGGGATGAAAATGTGGAAGGACTCTTCCTTGCTTTTACTATCAGCAGAGACCAAAGCCACTACTAAAACAGTTAAAAAAAATGGCAACCTATAGAAAAAAAATCACACTTTGGTTCTGTGTTAAGGCCATAAATGAAATGCACATTACACATCCAAAAAAAAAAAAAAAGAAAAATGAAATACAATTAATTTGAAAAGGAAATTATTGGCTAAAGAAAACATATAGTCTCCGATTTCTGATTCATGTTTGAAAAGAGTAAAAACGCACTATGAAAAAAAAAGTAGAAAAAAGCATTTTAAGTAGAAAAAAGTAGAAAAAGCATTTAAGTAGAAAAGCATTTAAGTAGAAAAAAGCATTTTAACAGATGAGGAGGCCATTAATAACCAAAATGCATGTTAAGGACAACTTTAAATCAGCACACCCAGATAATTTGTGCCTTAGAGTCTTAAAAGTGTTTGAGAGAGTACCATTTCTATGATGCTCATTTTCAACACATTTTGGAACACCAAAGAAATTCAGTGAGACTGTCCTATTTTCTGACAATATTTGAAGCTGGAAAGCAGTACGATCTCAGTAATTACAGAGTTTTAAGCCACTATTAATCTCAGGCAAAACAACCAGCAAACTGATAAATTCAATGGAAAATGACATGAATAAACAGTCAACACCAGTCAACACCATTTTATAGAAATTTGGTCAGTAAAACACAAAGGTGGGATTTAATAATCTGGTGAAGTTACAAAGTAACTATTTTGGACTAAAATTCATAGGCAAAACACACGGATTTTTGAAAGGCATGTAGCTTAAAGCCACACAACATTCAAGATTAAAAAATTTGCTCTCTGTATTATCAGCAGCATCAAAATATGAGTTAAATGGATTGAGACAGATAGGAAACAGGAGCTCTTGACAGAAAACAATAATTGAAGAAGAATGCTCTACATTACCCAATAAAATTATCCGGTACTAGCTCGACATTATCTAAGAGTATCATCACCAATACAAAAGTAAGCAGTGTTGATAGCAATTATGACACAAAAATTGGCAAGATTGGCTGAGTGGTTGTTTAGAGTAATATGGATTGCTTAAGATGTGTTTGTAAGAGTACTGCAGCAGAGGGGACTTATGCACCAAGAAAGAAAGATGGTAGGTTGTACCCAGAGAATGGATGGTGCATGGAAAACAAGGACTTAAAAAATAATAATACAATCTTCTTGGCACAGAAACAATGCAATAAAAATGCCAGTGAAACCTTATGACAGCTTGAGCTGTGTGTTTTCCAGGAAAAAAAAAAAGAAAGAAGGTTGTCCAAGAGACCATGTCCCCAGGGTAAGGCCATGTGGGACAATTCCTTTGGCTTACCTGGCCGTGAGACCCCTGAGCTGCTGAATGCTGCTCCTCGCAGGCTGCTGTCAGGAGTCTGGGGGTTGGAGTTAGCATGGAGATCACCACATCTGACAGCGGAGAGGGCTGCAACGAGAGAGAGAGGCACCAGTCAAGCCACTTTCGATCACCCCATCAAAACAACAGTATTTGACCCCTTTCTCTTTTGGCATTCATCAATGTACTACCTTCAAATTAGAAGCTTTGGCAGAACCATACACGGAAAAAAGCCAACATCTATGACAGAAAAAGAGAGGAAAGAGCAAGACCCAGTGACCCCAAGCATTCAAGTGCTTTGCAAAGCAGTGCTCTTTTCCAGGAACCTAATGCACACTTAACCTGGCTCAATAATTTTTAGCATCTTTGATCAAATATAACGTCAGCAAGACATTCATTGAGACCACGGGCTAGGGAAGGAAAGCTGAACTGGGCTCTGAAAGCTAGTTCACTGCCTCAGAGCAGCACACAGAAGTGATCTCGGAGAAATTTCCAGTAGAAATTGATTTCTCTGCAAAAACAAATAAGCAGGCCAAAGAACGTATCATTCTGGGGGAAGGTAGAGCATTTGTGAAAATCAAACATGAAAGACAGTCCAGCATTCTTCTGCAATAATAAACCTATTTGCAGACTTCTCCATGTCTGTCATCGAACTCAAAGAATAAATCCTTATTTAATATTTCCTCTGTGATTCGACTGCAATAGATCTTGACTAGCTTCCTACTCCTGTATTTCAAGCTTGATATCTTATGCTCAGTTTTTGTCTATATAATATAATAATTAAATGCTATAAAGTGAAATGAGATATTCACTGGAGAATTCTTAAGTTAATTATACTCTTCCACACAAATGTCTATCAGCTTTTAAAACTATACATTAAGGATTACTTTATAATATAGTCAATTTAACAAATAACATATTTTAAAACATCATAAGGAGAAGCTTTTATAAATCTAATTCTCAGTCTGTAGTACTACAACATGTTCTCATTTACACCACTGTGAGACAAGTGCACTATCTAACCAAATACAACTATTCACATGAGAAAGACATATAAGGCACATACCTATTCTAATCAGAATGACTATACAAGGGACAAGAAATGACAATTTAAGTATCACAAATAATTCATGATACATCAGGTAGAATCCTGTATTTTTTCTGAGTTTGTCTGTTGAACTCTACCTATACACTTGCCTATCTAATTCTCAGATGACACTGAGATGACTGTTGTCATCTCTCCACCTTATTTTGGAAATGCTTCCCTTCTCATTTTTATGTGGAGCAAGTTATGTTTACGCAAAATAGAACATACTTAAAAAAGTAACACTTTGTGTAAATATGCAATCTGAAAATCCCAAGAATAAATAGAGGATTTTGCTGTTACAAGTTCTCCATATCTTATGGGAAAATTTTTGAGTATTAGTGTATTAAACTTAGTTCTATTCTGTACTCTGGCATTATGGTATGCAACAATAGCTAACACATAGGGGCTGTTCGGGAGAAATACTACGAAGACAACTGGCTCATCCCATGGTTTCTGCAAGATTCACGAGGTTTAGTGGATACTGTAAAATACCAGATAAAGGCTTATATTATGCTGTAAAGTGAAGTATTGCATTGGCTACATGTTTAATCCTTTCTGTCCTAATTAGACTCCTAAATCGGTCGGGACATGTTCTCATTTGTTTTATTTACCAATGTTACATATTGCTTTCACAGGACCACAGGATGACTCAGGCTGGGGGACACCTCAAGGTCCATCTGCTCCAACAGAATCACACAGAGGAGTGTGCCAGGCCCACATCCGTGTAGCTTTTGGAGATCTCCAAGGAGAAAACTCCAACGCCTCCCTGGGCACCCTGTGCCACTGCTCCACCACCTGCACAGCACAGAAGTGCTTTCTGGTGTTCAGAGGGAATCTCCCATGTTCTAGTTTCTGCCCATTGCCTCTTGTCTTGGCACTGGGTAACACTGAAAAGAGCCTGGCCCTGTCCTCTGCATCCTCCATTCAGATATTTACAGACACTTCTGAGATCCCTCCTGGGTCTCCTCCAAACTAAGCAGTCCTGGCTCTCTCATCCTGTCCTCACAGGAGAGATGCTGTAGTCCCTGACAGATTTTGGCAGTGAAGGAGAATCTTGAAGGCCAGTCATCTTTCCATGCTGTTATAGGGCAAACAGAAGGTACCAGGACAGGGTCACACAGGCTGGGAGAATTACTTGAATTCTATGGTATGACTGCTTTTGGTTACCTTGACAGACGACTTTTTAAATAAAAGCACTTACACTGGATCTCTACTTCAAAAGGATTTTTGTACCACAAGTAAAGCCAAGTAAATGACTGACCTTCAAGAAAGAAGGAAAGGTAAAAGAAACAAATCAGAGATATACATTCTTAAAAGTTTTGTTACCCACAAGTGCCAGTGACATTTAAAAGTTAAAGATTTTCTTTACAACTGGTCAAGAACATATGTGTGAATGGTTCTAGCAGCTTGTTATGCTAGCTCACGTCCTTATTCATAAGGCTTTACCCAACAACAAAAAGGTTCTTTAAAATCCGATTTCATAATGCAGTAAGTGCTAATATAAGGTTTGAAATAAAGAGCACAGAAAGAAGGAAAATGTTTTTTAAACTTTCCTTTCTTAAACTTTCATTGGTAATACTAATTTATCTGATAACTCTCTTTGGATTCAGATCTCCACAATTTAGAAAGTTGCAAAAAAACAAAGATCATGGAAAACAGCTGCAAAAATGATGAGAGGGCTGAAGAAAATACTTTAGTATGAAATACTTGCAGAGTTCAATCTGCAGTTAATCAAAAAGAAAAAAAAAGATTATCTGATTACAGCATGTAAGTATTTTCATGTGGAGAAAACAGTAAGAACCAACTGGCTTGTTAAATCTAGCACAGAAGAGTACGTATAAAACAAATCACTACACGGAAGCTGAGGCCAAGTTCAAATGAGAAATAAAGCACATACTTATCATCACTTGTGATTAACCGTTAGTGTAGCTATCAAAGAGAGGGAGAATGCAGAGATCCTCCATTTCTTGGTAAAAGGTCTGGAGAGACTTTTCAAGAAGATGAACTTAGGTGAAAACACAAGCTATTCTGCAGTCAAACACAAGCTACTGGGTTTCATGCAAAGACAGCTGGGCTAAGTCTGTAATTCAGAGGAAGGAAATCAGGTGATGCAATCACACTTCTCTGGTCATACGTTAAGCATCCTACAATCAGCTATTGACTAGCTTTGTAGTAGCAGTGCAGAAGGGAGATAAGTGGCATGCATGCCATGCTGCTGGCCCCAGCATGTCCTGCGCGACACATACATGCACGCACAGCAAGGGAGCGTGTCTGCACTTAGGCTATATGTGGAGTCAGAGAATTGCAAACATCTCAGAGACAGGTGGACTACATCCTGCTGTGAGTAATACTCTGGCTGCTAATTTAGGAAGGCAGCACACTCCTCGCTGAGCTGAAAGGACGTGGTCAAAGCTGAGTTCTGGTGGCTGCTCCATCCCCCAGGGCCAGTAGTGAGATGACTGCAGTGAGCAGTGTGACTGCTGCTTGCTTGGTTTGTGTCTCAGCTCTGTATGTGCTGGGCAGTGAACAACAGCACTCTGCTGGCATCAAATACCTCACTCCTGCATGTCCCTGTGAGTTGGGCCACCAGCTCGTAGCCTGAGCTCAAAGAGAATTGCTGCAGCCATGCTGAAGCTTGTCCCTCTGCCTGGTGTGCAAATGGAAGCTGCTCTTGGGAATGGGAACAAGGGGAGGAAAGGAAATAATAGGAAATGGACAGAAGAGCACACTGAACCACTCTATGATGACAACAAAGCATGAACAAGGGTCAGAAAAGATACTGCAAGTGTTGTTTTAGACATCTTCTCTGCTGTTGCAATGTCTCAAGCTGCTAAACTGCCACACAAATTAACCATGCTTAAACATCAACCAAAAACAAGACTTAAAAATGGTATTCTTTTTGTCTGACTCAATCTCATGCATATCGTTTGTCTTTGGATGTTGCACTACTTTTGGAAACACAAAACTAAGCTGAGCAATGCCAGTATGTCCACTGACACTCTTTCCTTGCCGATACTCTATACTTAAATGAAGCAAACGAGAGCATCAGCTCCCATCAAGCAACCAACATAAATGCTTGTACTGGGGTACCAATCTAAGGCAAGACCACAATGTTTGGCCTCCCACCTCTGCCCCTGTAGCCTGCTGGGAGAGGAGCCACCGGGACACAGGAGAACTCAGGGGTGCTCCTAGTGACGGAGCAGCCACCAGGACGTGGTGGGACTCAGGTCTGGTCTTGCCAGGCAGCAGGGTGGCACTGAGAGCTCAGTCAGCAAAATGGCACCCACTGCAGAGCAGTCTGAGCTTGGTGCTGCTCTTAGAAGGCAACAGACAAAACGCTGTACTGATCTGCTGCTTGGCATGTAGGCTTCCTTCCTACGGTTCTTTTTGCATGGATCTGCATGAGTTTGGGAAACTGAAACTGGGGGCCAGACTTACAAGACACCTGCTGTGCAGGTGCCCAGCGAGAAAATCACCTAACTAGGAGAGCACACTCACTCTTGACTTACACCAGTCACATCCTTTAGGAAGATGCTTTAGTAAAACCTACTAAACCCCTCTAAATAGATTTAGATACCTGAATATGTTTCCAATCTGATTCACCTACATAATTTTATTTATTTTACCAGATGATACTTTTTCAGCAGTTTTCTCTAACATCATTCCATAATAAAAAAACATTAATTGGGTGAGTAATTTATTATCCCCCCTCCTTTCTGAATTTTAAAGGCACGGGAGAATTTAAATGATAAATAGGCTGCCTTCAATGCTCACTGAACTACAAAAGCATTTTTGAGAGATTTCACTATCAATCTCTGCAAAAGAAGTACAGGATACCTAGTGTGCAACATGAATATTTTGCTTTCTTTCAACTTGACAAACAGCTTTAATATTTTCAAACAATCCCTGGGGGATTAGGCTCACAGGAAAACTGGAATATATGGCAGATTCCAGCAGGACATCAATAATTATGCCACCTTCAGCAAAAAAAATAAACAGAGCTGTCCTTTCTAAAGATATCTAAAAAAGAAAGCAATTCCTAAAAAGTGGCCAAATCGGTGAAAAAAACATTCCAGCATTTGCAAAAATTCTGCTGTTGTGCCAGCTTTTCAGTTTCTTTAAGAACTCACATCGTCACACCAGGATGGTAGTATAGAAGTGTTCACCTCAGGGACACGACCAGCAATTCACTCGCACAAGGATTGTGGAGAAAAACCAGCAGACATGTGGAGCCCAAACCACCATTTTCAACACAATATGCTGGCTTTCCACAGAATATGTATGCACTGGAACTTTAATGCCTGGTTAGAAACACCCACACAATGCCTGCATATTAATTTATTTGCGCTAAGGTTTTATAGAGTAAATAAATACTATTTAATGGCTTGCAATGATAAAAATTATTTTCTCTCTTGATACTTACGTATCAATCTTTCCCCTACAGACTCTTCCTCTAAAGGAAGTTAGAAGAGGTAGGTTTTTTTGTATTTTAAATCTACCATAGATGACTGGTGAAGGGAGATTAGATAAAGGAAGCAAAGTCATGAGTCAGTCAGAAATCAGAGAGTCAACTTGGAAATAAATATTCATTATAATACTAGCGCAAAAAGTTTTCCCATGGTAAAATCTGAGAGAAGGCAACAAAGAAACCTCAGAAATAACCCCTATATTTCCAGAAAATCTTAAAATATTCGGCCTTGAGAGCCTCTCCCCAGAATCTTTCACTCATTTGGGTGCAGTTTCACAGAGTTTGGGCCAACACGTTGAAGCAAGTGTCTCTAGGGAACATAAAACTTCCACTTGCAGCCCTCACTGCGAGGAGAAATTCTTTTCATGTTTCATCTTAACTAACTCTCTCAAAGCCAGTGGACATCATGAAATTACGAACTGCAGAAGCATGGCATCATTGCTTTGGCTCTACCTTGTCATCCTTTTTATGCAGGCTCTTTGTCAGCAGATAACTTAACTACTAACATCCCAAACAGTAACTCAGTACAACCAACCTTGGAGCCAGACTGGAAGCCAGAGTTACAGCACCAACTCTCAGAATTAGTTACCACAGTCAAGGCTTTGTCTACACAGACCCTTTGCCAGCTCTGGTCTCTGTTTCCTCTGCATATTTCAGTGTGGTAGATATTCCACTGTCATGCATAGTAGTGTCAGAGGCAGCAGATATGTGCGCTTTATTTGGAAGGCCAGTACGTTCTGCTCTATTAATGGATTTATGGAATGCTCATCTGTCTGTCAGCAGCCAAGGCAGGTACCAATACTGCACATCCTTGGTACTATAAGAATATTCTTTACAGTACATGGGCTCACGTGTGCTTTGATCTACAACAGCACACATGGTGATCTTCTGATCTTTTTTTCAGAAAGATACATACGTATCAATTAGTACAACATTTATCTTAGCGACTCTCAAGCAGAACAAATATGTTTTTTCTAATTAAGAAGTTCAGATTAAAAAAGAAAAAAAAAAACAACACAAGACAACAAACTTGTCTCTTGATAGTAAGCTATTGGATTTCTGCTTAACTTTATGAAATGTAAAACACAAAGCACAGCATGGAGAAATAAAGAAATGCAGTTAATTATTAGAACTGTGATGCGGCAGGTAGGTGGGAAAGAATTACCACCTTCAGAAGCACTGTCTATTAAACTCTACCTCAGGCAAAAACTGCGAAGTAGAAGAAGAAACAGAAAAGATGAAATGTTGTCTCCTCTGCATTGTCCATTAACTGATTAATAAGTGAGTGTTAAAACCACGCTATTTTGGCCCCTAGTCGTGCAAACAGTGCATTAGTATTAGCATGCATATCTTGGAAGTATCCAACCGATGAGCAGCATGTGAAATGAACTGTTTTCCCCATCAGAATGACGCAGAGTGTGTACAGGTTTCTAGAGGTGCATCAGTAATGGGAATTGCAGCCTACAGCAAAGACAGAGCTAGTGCAATTTTCTTAAGTGGGGTTTAATATGCGTAACCAGTATCACTGGCTTTGTTTTGGATGAGCTGTAGTTTCCAAGAAATCATGAAGGTAGGCTATGACGGACACCGCAGTAATACAATCTTGCTGTTGCAGAGGCATAAATAACCATTGCAAGGTCAGGCAGAGGGAGAACTGGCTGCAGCCAGCGTCCCAGGGGCAGGCAGGGCAGGCACTCCAGGCACCCCGTGGGCATGTGCGGAGGCGCCTGCCCCCAAAGGGACTTCTACAGCTTTATCTGGGGAGGACCTTCAGCTGCGTGTCAATGCAACCAGATGCATATATATGGTAATTAATATATGTAAGTCACATTTTCCCATTACACTGCAGTAAATGTATGAAACATTTGAGGCTGCAAGCTGCTGAATCAGGAAATGGATCAGAAGCTAACTAAAATGTCTTTTCAGTTATTGATTCCTGCTCTCTGTTTCACATCAGCTTCCTAGAATCCATCCAGCACAAGCACGAAAGGGTAATGAGTTTCTGAACACACTCTAATAGTGCACACTGCATCAAAGCTTTCAGTAATTGCCTGGATGCTGCTTCCCAGCAGTACTAAACAACTTAAATATAATTAGCTAGAAGCTCTATGGGCTGCATTTCCCCACTGGAACACCTCTTACACTAATCCATTTATCAGACTGACAGATGACTGAATCATCGGTACTATGGACCCATTTGACTAATAATATTTCTCAAGCCAATGTTTTGGTTCATTCCTTATCTGGTAAATTTTTGCAATGGAAAATCTGCATTATTTAGAGCAGGGAGAAAAATAGCCATACAGCAAGTTCACAGGGCTCAAGAATGTTATTTGTTTGATTAGCCCACTAAGTGCAATGCTGGAGCTATCAGGAGGAAAACAGAAAAGAAATATACGCGTTACGGAATTGTACAGTGCCAAAAATAATAGAGAAACACACAAACACTGGAAGAACTATTGGCAGCTTTCCAACTATTCAAAAGTTTTTGTAAGTTTGGATAGAGGACAGTTTTCAGGGTATTCCTCCTGAAGATGGCCTGTGCACGCTAGCCAAGCCAACATTTACTTCTTGTACATCCTCATGAATGACAGGTGACAAAAGAAATTTTAAAACTGTTTGAACTATATCCAAATGGACATGAAATGCTACAGAGCATGCTGTTGTAGAACTATTCATTTTGCAAGCTGCTAAAGAAATCTCATGAAGATAGGAAAAAAAAAAATAATTCTTGGGCAGAATTTTCCAGTGTTGTAGCATACACTATTTTATCATTGCATCTCTGTGGTTTTTTTTTCTAGAGAGATTCCAATAAGTGGACCTCTACAGGGACTGAAATACTGGTTACTGCACATATCTTCTAAACAGAAAGAAGTCTGCCCTTGGTTTGGATTTTGTTCCACTTACCAGGAGATTATGCGGATTCTAAAATCAGAGCTAAGTACTAAGATAAGCACAACCCCTCTAATTTTTGCTCAAATTTTAAATTTTACTTACTTCAGGTCAACTACCAACTGAACTCCTTAGGAAATGCTAGCCTACCAGGAATACACAAAAAACAGAACCTCACTCTGAGATAATACACTGAAACATGGCAAAACGTTCAAGTCTACACATCCTTCCATCCTGTCATCTTTTAGCCACCTACACATGGTCTCATCGTTTTGACTGGAAAGACGGACATCAATATAAACTCAATCCCAATGAGCGACTGCAAAAGCTGTAGATAAATATGTAACAAGGAAAGATACAGCTGAAATATAGTCATTTGGGGATCAGAAACAAACTGACTTAGCTTGAATCAGCTGGCTCTTCTTGTGGTCACAGACTGACCACTGGTCTCAGAATGCGGCTAATGGAAGGCAGCTGCTCGCACATTACCAGGCTAGACTTTTGAAAAGACAATTGCAGGTGCTGTCTGGTAAAGTAACTAGCAGGTTACTAAATGCAAAGCTGTTGGAGATTTCATGTGAACCCAGCAGCAGCAATCTCAAGTTCCCATGTACTCTCCACCCACTCCTTCCCTCCGGCCTGAAACTGGGAAACTCGTTCCAGTGACACCAGCGCTGCCTGAACCAGCTTCCTAACAGCCAAAGCCTGCCCATTTCTCCTGAGCTCCATCTCCTCTGCTTGTCATTTCGCAAGAAATGCATACAGTCACAATTTCACGCTCCTGTTTACAAACACTCCCTTAAAAGGCAGTGGCGTTAAAACAGCACAAACTTCAGATATGATCTACAGAACATTTTGTAGTACAACATGTTGAAAAACCTTCTCCTGCTTTTAGTCATTTCTAATAAAATAGATCACAGTCATGAACTTAAGCAAGGCAGGGGATATAACACCACCTTCATTTAGATTCTTTAAGAAAAAGCCTGCTATATTGTCAGTGAAGCTGCATTTCCTCAGTACTATTTCTAATTCATGATAGTTCTTTAATTCTTGAGGTAAATAATATCTCTTTAAATCACTTCCAAAATTACTACATCAACAGATTCTTCTCTTCGTTTTGAGCCAGTGGCAACTATTCAGCGGCTTTGTGGTTAGATAGTTGCACCACATTATTATTTTTTTAAATAGAAATAGGAAAAAAAGAGTTTGAGGAGAAGAGAGGAATCATCTAAGAACAAAATTTACAGCTGGAGTCATCCTTCAGTTAGTGTACACTTGGAAGAGCATGGCAGGCTAAGCAGTTAAGATACTGCAAAAATGCAGACGGTATTCAGAGTGCAAATAAAGAGCTGTTCTACAAAGCATGGCAAAATTCTCATCTTCAAAAAGGAAAATCTTCATCGCATCTTCAAAAAGCACAGTTATTTGTAACAGCTATTTGAAAATTGGATTTTTATATTGAGTAACTAATATCTTCAGTATTAGAAAGACACCGGATTTTCTTGCAAGAAGATTTCTGCGCAGTCTCCATCACTGGACATTGGACATTTCAAGCCCTGACCAGACCAAGTCGTAAGCAGTCTGGCCTGACTCCAGAGCAGGGCCAGCTCTGAGCGAGTGTCAGACAAGACATCTCTCAGCATCCTTTCCAAACCCAGATCACCTTATTATCCTAGGATAGTAATCTCTTCATATTAAAATAACATATGCTTGCTGTGGCTGTGCTACTTACATAGAAAAGAAGGAATTTAATAAGAAAATTAAGGACACAAACTTACATATTGAATTCACTAAGACCAAAGGTCTTAAAATCATCAAACAGGAGATGTTCTTTCTGCTCATACAAAGTTTGTGCTGATTAAGCAGCTATCACGACGGATAAGACACACGACTATACACAGACAAACTTTGTTGTGCTGCAAATTACCTTTTGACTTTACCTTATTCCTTTACTTAAACCATTTGTAGAGCTATAGTGGTAAGAGCTCTTTAAATTACTCACAGTTTAACTATGTGAATTACAATCCTCCCCAGATTAAAATGCATGACATGTGGTGATAAGTTATACTTGTCTGTGTATTAAAAATACACCCCCTGGAATAGCGGCTAGAGAAATATACTGAATTAAATAAAGAGCAGGAACATGAGTTAATCTGCAGAAAACAGGGCTGAGGAAAACCTGGCCAATTCAAAATGGCAGACAAAAACAAACAAAATAATAGCAATCAACACCAGTAAAACCCCCACCAAAAAAACACAACTGACAAATGTCACAGAGACTTTGTGTAAAGAAAACTGGTCCGGCAATTGTTGGTCTAAGGAACCCAAACCTTTGAGCTGGCCAGGAACCTAAATATTTCACCACATTGGAACCTTTCAATAAAATATCATAAGAGCCTGCAGCAGAAGTGAAGTTCCAGGACAAAAAGATGCCAGAATTATCATTTGTGTGTTACAGGATATAACTGCTCTAAATTGTGGTCCAGTTGGTGGATTAATCTGCTAACCTGGTGGTTGATACTAGCTGCCCCATAGTCTTTGCATATACTTTGCAGGAGTAAATGGGTATCCATACCTGTACAGTGATATCAAGTTCATCTCTTTTGACTAGCACATATGAGAAAAGTTTGTTTGCAGAATGAGATTGGGATAAATCTTTGGAATGAATTTGAGTGAAGTATTGTCTCTTAACTTATGCCATGTTATTTGTCTTAATGCAATTCTGATACCATGGACAGTACGATCCAACCATTTTTGGTATATTTTCTTTTATTTTCCCATCTACATTAAGAGGTATTTTAGCAAATAAAGCCCACAGATTTTTTACAACTCTCTAGTCTGTTCTTTCATGAAAGGTCACAAACAGTCAGGATCTTAATGTTATTAATTGGTTATTTAAATTATTTAGCCAATCCGTATTTTATATTCTCTATCTTATGCTATGTTCAGACATTGTGAAGTCTGTAAAGTATGTTCTAAAGTCATTACAAAGTATCTTTATCGAGTATCAGAACTTAAAAAAAAAAAAAAAAAGCAAAGACAAAAATCACACAATCAGAAACTTGAAAATTCAGCTCATTTGTTAAACTTGTTGGGAAGGGAGAAAGACTTGAAAAACAGAAAACTGCGAAGTGTTCCTTCTCCTGAAGGTTTGCTAGTCCAACATGAAAGTCCAAAGGTCCTGATTCTGTTGCTCTAAACGTCATTTCTTTAACAACCAAGGACTGAAGAGCTTAAGAAAAGGGAAAATGCTTATTATTCCCAGCACCATTTAGCGTCTCACAGAGCTTTATGCATATCTGTACACCAACTTCATTTAATAAATTTTCTGTTCAATAAACTTTAGATCTGCTTTATCAAATGCTACGGTGATAAATTAAGAACCTCTGAAAGTCATACAGACTAGGATAATAATTGGAATGAGGCTACTTACAGTCTTATATATATCTTATATATCCCCTAACATAACATTGGATCTTCATATAAATTTTAAAGCACTGAATTTTGTGCAGCCAGTAGGTGATGCTACTTACAATCAGAATTAAAAAGTTATTTTTAGGATCTGAGAAGTACAAGGATCATTGAATTCAAAACGAAAGGGAAGTAACCTGCAGCTCTGGAAGCCATGTCAGCCTTTTCATCTTGGAAAGAAATCTCTATTTTGTGAAAATTGAGAAAACTATGAGAAGTGCAAGCAGCTATTTGCACAGAAAGATGATGGCTTTTATTGTGCGGTATTAAACAAAACAGAACCCTTTTATTTCATGATGGAACACGTCAAAGATGTTCGTGCCACTTCACTTTGATTCTAACTTAAGTATATATATATATGGATGCTGATGCCTAAAGGTGGATTACATGAATATTCAGTCTTCATTAGAAGGAGTAGTTTTCTCGCATTACATTAGCAGAACCATCTAATAGTAAAAAAGATTCTCTGAAGCCAAGGAAGAATTTCACCAAAGATAGCAGCAACAAAGAAGGATTGTTAATAGTTTTTTTGCATTTCTTTTTACAGATTTTGTTTGTTTTGCATATAAGTGTCTTAGTGAGATGCAAAACCTTACAGTCACTTTGAAATTATTTAGGAAAATGATGAGGCATAGTCTCAGAGGCTGAGAAGCTCTGCTAAGAAATTTTGGAGGATGGGTACGGAAAAGTAAATTTTTACACCAGAGTAGCAGTAAGTCTAGCCAAATTCCCCATTCTACCCACTGCAGTTCGTAATTTCAGGCTGCAGTCGTGCTTCTTGTTCTGGCTGAGGCTTCAATGGGGGTAGACTTACTCCCTTGCTTGTTGTAATCACTCTTCCCTTACATTCCTGCTGAACACTTCTGCCCCTCAGTATCTGTGGGATAACTGCTGATGTCAAAATGATTCTGATTAAAATAGTTCAGAGGGTGTTAAAAAGTGTTTAAACTAACCTAGATTGTAGTGAACAAATTAGGTTAGAGTGACAACATCATCAATTGAACCTTGGGAGATCAGTAAGCACATGTGCACAGAGGACAAGAACCTTCTCAGTCAATTTGTTTGCTGCCAAAGGGAAATATGGGAAACAGAGGATTGCCTGTTATGATGTTTTTTTTTTTTTGGTCAATATCTAAAATCCACCATTCTTGGTTCTAACTCAGTCTTTCAAGTTTCCCTTCAAAAAATGGCTCTGCCCAACAGCACCAGCATTAAAACTTCCATAAAAGTCAATACATACATCTATGGAGGTTAAAGAACAAGACAAACACCTTGCCCCCCATACAGACGCCACCTCAATAAAGCAGCACTGAGCTCAAAGGCAGCCATTTCAGTGTCCTCGCTTCACCTTGTTCCACCACCTCCAGTTACTGCAGCACAAATGCAATGCAGCAGCTCCCACTCTTTGGAGACTCCTCCTAAAGGTGAGACGTGTTTTGCAGTACCTCAACACAGCAGGGTAAGATAAGGAAACCTCTGCAGCCCTAAGGCAGAGTTGCTTTGATTTCATTGTTCTGTGTCCTGCCCCCATTTTTTTTTTTTTTACTGAAAGATTTTGTAATTTAATTTATCTGGGTGAAGCCTGCAGAAAAAAACCACAAACTGTGTGTGTGTGTGTATGTGCACATGTGTAATGCCTAGGAAATCTCCTGTGTTATCTGTCTGTTTAGCATTACCTTGCACAAGACAAATATATTTTTAAACAAGCTGGCATCAAAACAACATTCCCAGCATTCAAAACATTCTGTCATCACTGCCCATTTGTTGCCCTCTAGGTTTCTCTCAGCTGGCAAATTTCCCATTTAAGGAATTACCAGATTCATCTGCTTAGATAAAGCAGCAAAATAAAATGAAAATCAGTATGATTCTAGAGAACTCGTATTCTCCTTTCAGTGTACCAAATTAAGTGCATGAGAGCTGAACATAACAGCAAATGGAACAAATCTTACAGCTCTTACAACTCTACCTCACCACAGTCTGCAAAATATGATTTTAACTAAGAAACCACAACATTTCTTTTACATTTACTCATTACTTGTTTAAATATGTTTATAGTCATACATTATGTTAACCTATTTTTGGCCATAAATATTAAGTTCATAGGCAATATTTTTTCCTACTGCAGTGCTAGTAAGTATGCTGCTTGTACATACTGATGCTTCTATGTAACTTTACATAAAGAATTACCAATTGCTCTGCTGTCATTTTCCTGACATCACATTTTTTTTTCCACAGAGAAATAAAAATATAGAGAAAGAAAATGCAGAAAAATGAATAAAATACCACTTTTCCAAAGCAAGATAGCTCAAGAGTTCCTAGAATCATAAAAGTTGGAAAATACTTCTAAGATCAAGTGCAACTGTCAACATGGAGTAACTTGCACGTCAGAAGCTGTACTGCAAAACCATATGCAAGTTCATGGGTCCACTGGCTCCAGCACCAGGATTTCAGGTTCTTGGTACTGTAAGGCACTAAAAGTCCACCCAAGCCTTTCGTCTGAAACTGTGGGAACACTACTTTAACCCCTACGTAGAAAGAAAACTGGGAAGGTCTGGAGAAATGTCTCAACATTATTTTTCCTTACTATACTACTACTATAATACTGCTATAGCAGGTTTGATCTTCTTGACATAGGTGAGCAAATTAATAAAAACTCCTTCAAATTCCAGTTAGAGAGGGTTTCATGTGCTGAGTACACACACACAGGCATGTGCACCAAATTTACCACAAGAGAACTATAAGGGAAATCCTAAATGATTCTAAAATGATTACAGCAAATCCTGCTACTGAGCCAGAACTCATCTGAGGAGACCATTGCCTTTTAGTATTTATAATAAATCATTATCCTACATTGTTCATCAAAGTAAAAGTCTAATTTGAGGTATTATGTTGTTATAACACAGTGATTACTCAATTTCTTTTTAGAGCCTCCTTTTAAAGCTTAAAAGGTCAATAATTTACTCGGCTAATACTCTGCATAGCTCTCCATATTTTTTGAGTGACATGATGAAATTTATCTGTGGTTGCTAATGGCCACAATATGGAAAATGTGACCTGTGAAGATCACTGTTCCACATGTATAAATGTGGAAAACCTTAAAACACTTGTGAATCTTAACCAAAAAGGACTACAAGTGATCGATTCTTTTCTGTTATTATTAAACAGGCTAATGCTGTTTTGGAAGAGATAGCTAGGATGGATGTGTGAAAAAAAAAAACAAAACACTGCAAATGAAAGAGAAAAGCAATGCATTATATTTGCCACTTTCTAAGGTTGCAAATTATTCCATGTGCTCACTTGGGCTCAAACCCTACTGATTTATATTTTACAAGATGAGGTTTTATCTACGATCTGACACTCTGAAATGAGGACTTCCAAAAAGTATGCAAAGTTCATGTGTTCCAGTACATTACGGATTTTTAAGATTGTCTTCTAGGTTCCAAGGGTCTTCATACTGTATTTACTTATTCAGACTGCATGTTCTTACAGTGCAGGCTTGAAAATAAAAAGGTACTAATTACTACACTTCTCCATTCTGGGTGTAAAGTATCAAGAAGTATAATACATTAGACTTTTTGCATGTAGACATAGGACAAGGGGGAAAGGTTCTAAACTGAAAGAGGATAGATTTAGACTAGATATAAGGAATAAATTATTCACTATGAGGGTGTAAGGCCCTGGCACAGGCTGCCCAGAGAAGCTGTGGTGCCCCATCCCTGGAGGCGCTCAAGGCCAGGTTGGATGGGGCCCTGGGCAGCCTGAGCTGGTGGGGGGCAGCCCTGCCCATGGCAGGGGGTGGGGCTGGGTGGGCTTTGAGGTCCATTCCAACCCAAGCCATTCAATGGTTCCATGAATAAAGAAATCAAAGCAACTGTTACAGTAAGATTGAATCTGACATTCATAGCAATAGCCAGAGATACAGACTAACAAATGCATTTCAGTTTTATTGAATGTAGCATGATATAATAGCATACAATCTCATTAAAGAGCCAACCGATAAATAACTTTGTGCTATCAGAAATGATAGATCATTCTAAAACCCAAAGTCTGATATCAAAGATAGCAAAATATACTGTAATGCAATAAAAAACCTAAGTAAGAAGAACAATGCATAAAGGCATCTATCATTAGGTAATCTGATTGTAACATAAACCAAGGTTGATATTTGAGTGATTTCTTTGTTGCGTGCATTGCCACGTAGGCTCTGGAAGAACTAAGTTTATTATGCAGAAGTTAAATGTTCTCATTGTTTCTACTTTATTTTTTCTTGAGTTGCTGAGCTACTTCAAATCATGTAACTGAAGGGTGTTTTAGATGGAAAAAACACCTTGGTTCCAAAAGAGGCACTGGCGTGACTCTTCAGAAATACCACATTAAAAATAAGCCATCACATGAATTGTATTGCACTGACTCCTATGACTCTATAAAATGCACTCTCACTCTAGACTGTCATTACCACTGAAGGGGATGAATATGTTCTGATTCACTGGTCATTTTTTTGGGTGCAGATATCTCTAAGGCACCTCACTTCTTCATTCCAAAGAAAAAGGGGAGCAATTATGACCATTGGATGGTAGCAGACCCCCAACACAGGACTAGCAAAGGGTGCTTCTTTAGCAGTCTGCTATGATATGCTAATATTCCACACAGCTCTTTAACACAGATCTATGTCATTAATTTTACTATTTATTACTTTCTATGAAAGACAAGTGACTCAACTTTGGATTTTACA
Source organism: Numida meleagris (assembly GCF_002078875.1). Lineage (NCBI taxonomy): Eukaryota > Metazoa > Chordata > Aves > Galliformes > Numididae > Numida > Numida meleagris. Next base: position 122,962,312 of record NC_034409.1, read on the forward strand.
AGGCTAATATTTTGTCCCTGTCTAATGCTTTTTTACCTCGTGATGTGTCTGCCTATTATGAGACTAAATTTATTCCAAAGAATAACTTAAGCAGTAAGGCACGACAAGCTGCACATTTGCAGGCAATTTACTTACCACCTGAGGCATGCTACAATGGCTGGAGGCCAAAGGCTGAGCAACTTCAACCATTCAATAAATGCAAGAATAATCAAACAGAAACGCACAGCTTGAGAGACTTGTGGCTATCATGGCATGGAATTTATATATAGAGAAAAGACTTTCTGCACATTTTGTGAACGTTATTACATAAGCTGCATTGTTGAGGAATTTCTTTTAGCCATTACTCTGAAAATACTGTACACTAAATATGAAGCTTTATATATATATTGTGCTATGACCACACATTGCTCATGAAATAACATAACTACTCCAAAGACAAGAGGTCCAGGATCAGTTTAAAAATATATGCTCACATATGTGTAAGTATTAAAGGTCAGGCCAGGCATCAGTCACTCAGGAACCGGCCTGCGCTATCCTAAGCACATCCAATTAATTAAGGTCTACTTGTAGAAACAACAAAACTAATTTAAAATAATTTGCTTTTTCTAACAGCACTAACTCATTTCCTTCTGAAGACAATGTGCAGACAGTGAGCTGTGCTATTGCCACGTTATGTTTACTTAATTACTTCAGGTTTAATGAGTAAAACGAAGCCATTATTTATGTCCATGATCTATTCCCTAGCCACAGAAAAGTCCACCTCTTAAATAAACATGACCAGCTGGCTTTCATTTGTAACCAGAACCCCAACATTTGCTATTTCCCACAAACTCAGCCTCTTTCTGCCACATTGTGACCACACTGCTGGGTGTGCCTGTAGACTGCCCCATGAAGACCAAACCACTGCCAGCCCAACACAGGCCTGGCTGCACCTTGGCTGAGCATTACATGGCAATGAAGCGAGGCCTGCGGGAGCCACCCCATCACCTCTTGCATGTGTGCAGCAGGCCTGGAGTTATGATGTACGGGATCGTATTTACAGGATGAAAACAACAGCCATGTTATGCAACCAGCTTTACACAGAACTGTCTCAGACCATCACTGGTAGGTCAAAACACCCAGGAGTGTTATGATTTGTTTAACTCTGGTACAAACAGCTGCCTTCCATCTAGACACCTAAAAACTCAACAAGAAAATGAATATGAGCAAAAATAAAATACATGAAGATTGCCACTTAGGCAGAAAGATGAGGCAATGAACTGTTTTCCAAGAGAGCAGGACACCTGTTCATTCATTCCTTACTCTGCTCTGATGAGCCTTGATGCATAAGAAGGCCTTGTAATGAATGTTTGGGAAGGCTGCACCACCTACTACTGCCAGAGGGAGCCCAGTCTGAAGAACAGAAATGGCCATGATCTAGTTTTATTTTAAGAGGTAGTGCAACCTTTTGAAAGTTTAACAGGAAACCCACCTCATTTTTTTCCCCCTATTTCTTTCCCCCCTCAAAACACACATACACTTGGATTTTACAGATTCTATACAGGTTGCATAAACCTGTAGAATAAATGTGTACCGGAAGAATTGCCTGTTTGGGGAAGTTTTAAAAAAATCAAGATAAAAACAGTAATTTCAAAACTAGCTACTGAATCTTCTTCTCCTGTCTTTTCCACCCCACTCCCTCCAATCAAGAAAAATATACATCTACAGCTGAAGACTGAATATGGACACGTGTTGTCAATGGTTTAAGCCATGACACGTGTTAATTAAAACAATAATCCTTTAAACATCAGCAGACTGGAGTATTCTGTTCCCATAAGTAAAAGAATAGCACTAAATCCAAGCACTTGGATTCTAAGGACAGAACATACGGCTCTGCTATGGTCTGCCACTGCTTCTAATGTTGAATAGAAACATACTGACAATAAAACCAAAAATTAGCAATTTTCTTGTTTGGTATTTCCTGACTTAAGAAACCATATTGTAAAAAAAATATTTTTTACCGTTCAGTCCACACAAAATGTAACTTAGTCTCACATTAAAAAAAATGCATTTGTGTACCAATTTGTGTAAATTAATCATAGAATCATAGACTGACTTAGGCTGGAGGGGACCTTAAGGATCATCCAGTTCCAACTCCCTGCTATAGGTAGGGTTGCCACCCACTAGGTCGGGCTATCCACAGCCCCATCCAACCTGTCCTTGAGCGCCTCCAGGGATTGGGGCACCACAGCTTCTCTGGGCAACCTGTTACAGTGCCTCACCACCCTCATAGTGAAGAATTTCTTCCTAACATCTAACCTAAATCTTCCCTCTTAGTTTAAAGCCATTTTCCATTGTCCTATCACTATCAGACCACATAAGAAGTCAGTCCCCTTCCTGCTTGTAAGCTCCCCTCAAGTAATGGAAGGCCACAATGAGGTGCCCTCAGAGCCTTCTCTTCTTCAAACTAAACAAGCCTAAATCTCGCAACCTTTGCTCATAAGAGAGGTGCTCCAGCCCTCTATCATTTTTGTGGCCCTCCTCTGGACCTGCTCCAACAGCTCCACACCCTTTCCGTACTGGGGCCCCCAGGCTCATGAGGCAGCGTACAGGGGGACAATCTACTCCCTCTCCTTGCTGCCACCCCTCTTTTGATGCAGCCCAGGATACTGACAGCCTTCCAGGCTGCAAGTGCACACTGCTGGCTCATGGACAGTTTTTCATCCATCAAAACACCCAAGATCTTCTCCGCAGGGCTGGGAGCAGCCCTGCGGAGAACTTGCTCCCAGCAAGTTCTTCTAGTCTTACCTGGGACTCTTATCAGCAACTGCCCTGACACAAGTGCAACACCTCACGCTTGGTCTTGTTAAACCTCATTAGGTTCTCATGAGCCCACTTTTTGAGCCTCTCCAGGTCCCTCTGGATAGTGTTCCTTCCTTCTGTTGCATTTTATGTGAACACTATCCACAAAACACAGTTCTCCATAGTATTCATTACTTCATTTTTTAAAGCTCAAATGTAAAATTAGAAGAACATGAAAAACAGACTAATAACATCAAGTCAAACATCTATGATCCACTTCAGCCAGTATCTTCTTTAACAATGGCAAAATTAGACTGCTAATGAAGAATGTGAGAACAAAGCAGTCAGAGCGGTATTCTCCCAGCCTCCAGTAGCCTACAGCTCTGGGACTAGCTGATGGTTCCAGAATCAAGAAACACCAAGACATATTTTAGTGGAACTTTAATGTAAACTATTTGCAATTTACAACCATAGAAAGAATTCCTTCTGCAGATTTATAGCAGGTAACATTGTAATCTCATGAGACAAAACACCTGTGTCTGGTTTTTAACTATCTTAACACTATTTGTTGAGTACAACCCTGTCCTTCATTTTTTGCATGTAATGTCCAAAGTTTTAAAAAATGTTCTAGCATTCAATTCCTTCTTTTGAACCTGCAATACAGGTTCAAATTCAAATTCAATACAGACTCAAATTCAAAGTCATACAAACACTAAAATATTTGTACAATTAATTTGCGCATTAAAAATATGCAAGAGAATTGGAGATTTTTACAACAATCTACTCAACAAGCATTAAATTTTCACATACACGCACAGAATACAATTTGCAGAAGCAACAGACCTATCTGGAAATAAGCCACAGAAATGCTATTACATAATTCTCCCCTTTTGAAAATCTCACTGAAGAAATAGTGTATATTTGGTAAATTGCCATTCTTCTCATGCAAAAGTAATCAACTGGCATAATGCCAAAGAACATACACAAAGTACAAGGAGATCCTGAAGACAAGCTCATTGCTCACTTACATTCTCCAAACATTTGGTGTTCAGAATTTTATGACTTTCCTTCTAACCAGGGGGATGGAAATACTGAATTATTACTGAACAATTCTTCTATTTTGTAGATTAAGTACCAATGTCTTATGTTACAGTTGCTACTGTTGCACCGCCTTCTAGTTTATTCTAGTTGAATAATTAAATATCCTTTAGTCCTTCTGACAGTACTAGACTCAGTACAGCTGTTAATATCATCTAAAAGAGAAGTAGGCTTAGGCAACTGTTGCAGATAGCAGGACATATAAGGAAAGGGGGAAAAGACTCTTTAGAATAGAAGTCTAATTTTTTTTTTCTATTTTACACGTCCTACCGAATGTGCATACACTCTTGAGAACACACAGTACACAACAATGCACAGTGGAATTCAAATTAACCTCAGAGATTTGTACAATACGATGGCAACCAACAGACAGTTCTCATTCCATTCTTCCCAAATTCCCATCTTCACAGTTTCCAGAATCAAAGAAAATTCCCAATGGAACAAATATTTTAAGTATTCATTTTACAGGGAAAAGTTGACTGCATTAAATCATTTCTGAATCTCCACATGTGATTACACAGAAAGATAAAATATTTAATAAACACAACCTGATCACTGCTCAATGCAATTATTCAGGAAAATTTCCAATTCCAAAAATCTAAAAAAAAAAATTCTAGAATCTCTAAACAAGTTATGTTTTTTTGTTGTTGTTTTCTTGTCCTGCAGTGAATCAATAGGGTTTTATTAAGAGCAATCCCAGGCTGAGAATCCCAATCGAGATTCTCATGAAGGAGTATTAATTTCCCCCACGCTGCCCTGCCACTGTGCTTACACTCAGATCTACAAAGAGGAAAGGCGACTTAGTTGCCAAGCCTCTTCAACATCTCTTCCTTTCTGATGAAATTTGACTGTACCAAATTTAGAAACACTTAAAACCAGGCCAAGAAATGAACTTGCAAGTCAAGCAGTAGCAATGTCAGATGACTAAATAAATAAATGAACAGTGATAACGACACCAGGAAAGCATCAACATGGAGATGAAGACTACGTACTCCTTACACTCTTCTGTTCTGGCCAGCTGCTTATATTTCATATTTAAAGGTGCGGAATTTATAAAACACTAATTCAACTTTAACCTACGCACACTGGAACACTGTCATTAACTGAATACGAAGAATAGAATTTCAGAATGGAAAACAACTATTAATTGATGGCTTTTGATATCACACTTTGAAGCATTTAACTAAAACTCAACTTTGCAAGAGAACATTTTCTCCCCAATCCTATAAGTAATGGGAACAGAATGTGTACGTTCAGTATCTAATTTATACCAGACTTCATTATTTTTGTCTCACCAAGACTTACTTCAAGTTCTGTGAAGTGTGCTTGAGCTAGCACCTCCCTCAAAAGGATCCATAAAACATGCCATATAGCATATAGGCTACGCTCATGCTTACAGATTGCAGAAGGAACAACAAAACAACTTCAGACAAACCTGGGCTTTTCTAGTTTCTTCAATCCCTCTCTACTACAGCTGGCTAGCTCCTGGTTCCTGAGCAGAAGCCATGCTGCAGAACCAGCATAAGGAGTGCTGCACCTCCACATGTGAAAGCAAGCAAGGATGATGAGGCTGCTGTGGCCGGAATTGCTGTGGCCTCAGCTCTCTGCCCTGCCCTGCAGGCAGACACCCAGCCTAACCTCATTCTGGAAGGGGTGCAAACGGTGCATTAACATTATCTCCCAAAGCTCTCCCACTTCACTTTGACCTACACCACATGGCCAAAAAGATCCTGGTGGAGCCACTTTAAAGTGGCTTTACAACACCATGTTTTAGTTACTTTTTTTTCCAGATTTTTTCAGTACACAGAGTTACGTATAACGAAATACAATCTTTACAACAACTTGATACTTTAGTTTGCTTACCACAAAGCTGTGCCACATACATATCTAAACATGTTCAACTCCATGTTTACTATTTTCCCATGCTATTTGACTCTAAAGTAATGAATGACTCTTTCTTATATACAGGGGCATTTTTTAAAATAGAAATTAAACTTCAAGACGAATGTAAAATAACAAAAGTCTTTTTTTTTTTTTTAAACTAGTAAGAAGGAAACAACGTTTTACCACTGAAGAGTTTACACGCATGACAATTAATTAAAGTTCTTCAATCTGAACCAATTCAATACGTAACAAGAGAAATTAGTACAACTAGTGAAATGAATTGAATCTTTCTGGTCTCCATGTCCTCCATGATTTTAAAACCAGCACGCTGCTGGTTAAACTCAGGACTCAACCTCAATTGTGAGGACAACTCATGATTTTCCACTTCACATGAAAATCTATTTAATTTCTAGTTAAGATGCAAATATTTTCTTTTTAAGAGGTACATATTGACTAAGGATTCAGCAGAATCTCCTCACGCAATAGGCTGGAATGTGTTGGGAAATACTGCTGACTCATAGAACACTGATTTAACAAATACATCTGAAAAAACTGAAATGGCTGAATACAACTGTAATGCTAGCATCCAGAGAAATCCAAGCAAGAGAAAAAAAGCCAAAGATAAGAATAAATGAAAAGCACAGTTCCTAAAACAATTTATATTACCAAACTAATCTCTCCTTCTGTAGGGTCACAGCCAAGAATTTGTAACCTAAAGTGAAGGCCAAAATAAATATATATGGAAATAATATAAAAGGGCACGAGTATTCAATCTTCAAAGCTTTATTTCCTACAAATACTTGAGGAGGTATCTAAATACAAAGTAATTTAAAAAAAAGTATGTCAGAAATATTTTTGCTAAGATTGGATTACCCCTAGATACCTTTATTAACCCAGTCCACCATAGTTTCTAACAACCTAGCTCAGTATGCAAAGACAGCATTGCTCCTTCCTCTCAAAAGCAGACAGCTGACCAGACCAGTCCTTTAAGGGAGCAACTTTGCCCCCCTCTAGGCAGCTTGCCTTTGATGCTTTTCTCTCTTCTGTATTATAGAAGCTCTGACTGGGGTAGGGTACTACACAGGACACGCCCTCCTCTACTTAGCATAGATTGCTGTGCCATGAAACAACAAGCACATGCCAGCAGTACCACTACTATTGCTGTCTTCGTCTCAAAGGCTTACTTGCTTGCCTGCAGTTTCCACTAGAACTCAGCTGCCTTAATCCCCATATGTCACTCACCTTCTTATTTTGCTGCGTGCCAATTTTGCACGCTAAAAGGCAGTCTGTACATGTATGGATATATATATATTTAATTATGTCTCTATCTTACCAGCTGTCAAACTCTACTTGACATTTACAATGGTGTCTGCAGAGTAATCTGCATGTATTCCAGTTTTTTCACAGTGAACTACTCTTGCTTTTAAAAAATACACTTTTATCGTATACTCCTGAAATAAAACTTACTACCATTTTTGGGATACATCTATATTGTAGTTGAGTACAAAATGCGAAATAGAGAAACTATGTTCCATATGATGAGGATGAACTGTATAATATGTATTGAATATTATGCAACATATTGCATATAGTCATCTTCAGCTTGGTAGGCAGTGCAAACTCTTCTTTCTCTGATCATGCATACAACCATCCCCTTGGATGTAGGGGGGAAGAAAGAAATACTAAATCAAGGAAGATTTGCTATAGAACTCTGCTGAAAAATAAAAGCTACATAACCAACCAATCGTCTGCTTAAACCCCAAATGTTCTCATGTTCTGCATTTAGGGTTGAATGATAACTTTGTTCTTTCTTTTAATGCAGCTCTCAACAACAGCGTGCAGTCTCAAGAGATGAAAACAGTTTTTTAGTCTGGAAATCATATGGAAAAAATCAACTGCCCTTTAAAAAAGTTATAAATGTCTGGACAAACTTTTCCCAGATTTCTCTTCTTCAGTTATTTAACAAACATATGGTTATTTATAATGTGAGCTACACTTGCAGAATTTCAAAAATTAGTTATAAACATGCCTATAGCTACTCAGATCCTCCCAAGACTATTCTGACCTCACTCACAACCCTTCCAGTGCTGTTTGCTGAGGGATCTTTTGACAGAGAACCCACGTTCTTACCTCAGTGTTTTCTCTGCCTTGAAACTTACCTTAGTTTTCTTGTCTTAGCAAGTAACTTATTACAGGTTACTTACATTTCAGAAAGATCTTAACACCAAATACCAATTATGATAAAGCAAATCCTTACCCAGATGGCACTGCTGGCTAAAGATACGGACAAAATGAGCACAAGCTCAGTTCTCTACGTGTTTAAGGAACACTAAGGAGCCCATCGTTCAGGCCAGTGGTGCAGCCAATGCTAATAGCTGGACTGATGTCTTTTAGGCATGCACATCTGTGTTCCAGCAAAGCTCCTCTCCAAGTCAGGAGCTTGCCACTTCTGAAGCCCCATACAGCTCATAGGTTAGGCTCTGCCCAGAAGGAGAGGCCACGTGCTGGGAGCACCTGGCTTTTTTCTGATGATGAAGGAAGACACCTCTGTTACTTGATGTGTCTGGAACCTGAGAAGTTAGGTGAGATGATCCCACTCAAAGGATTCCATGCTAATAAGTAAGACGGATACAGCCAAGAAACTAGGTATTACCGTCTTCTGCTTTTCTTTCTCATGTATGTATGTAAATGCATGTGCATGTATGTGCACTTTAAAAAAAGAACAACTAAAAGTTAGACAGTATCACCCTGAAAATCAAAATGATTCCGCTTTCATGCTCCTTTTATTCATTTGGATACAAGATCATAAAGTTTTTTACTCACTGTTATTCTCTGGGGTTTAACGGAACTTCTCATATAAATATACTGGTTTATTCAATATCCCTTCCTGTTTAATGGAGTTTTAATTCAATTCAGCGTATTATTTAACTCAACAGAAGGTAAAACAACATTTTTTCCCTTGCAATCAGTATAAATTACAGAACTAAAATGTGTGTCATAAGATGGGTTTTCTTAATCCGGCTTCTAGCGTTTCCTGAAATTCAAATTCTTAATTCTTTCCTACTTTTGAAATCCAATCCTACTGCCAAAAAATAAAATGAAAATAAATACCATCAACTTAAACACAAATGTTGCATATAAATACGTGTTAAGTTGAAATGGATACTGCTCATTTTTAAATTTTCTTCTTAAATAAACTCTTAAGTTTTTGGAATGAGTCTTTGCTTTAAACATTCCTTATCACTGTTAATTGTATTTTATACTTCTCCTGGGAATTCCACAGCACTCTGTCCTTAACTCCTTTCTCCTTTGCTCATGAGGGAATCTCTTTCAAAATTGATTTTAATTATCACTCATGCACGGATACTCCGTGCTCCACATCTGCCTCTTCTCTGTCCTTTCCTGATGTGACCAGGACTTTTGGCTGTGAACTCCAAAACCACTCTGAATGCTCAGTACCCTTTTTCCACTCTGCAACCATTCTTGCTACACAACAAGTTTTGTCAAGGCTGTCAAGATGACAGTCATCTTATCTGTCACACTACACTTGATAATATTCTCTTTAGCCCACATATTTTTCTAGATGGTCATCTTGGGGTTATATAAACAATGTTGTTGGGTTTTATTTGTTGTATTTTAAAACATATGCATGCAACTCTTATTAATTAAGAAGTTTGTGTGTAACACTTCTAACCAACTTACCGACAAATCACACTCACCTCAAATTCAAGCAGTTTTTACCATTTTGTAGAATCACAGAATGGTTTGAGCTGGAAGGGATGCTTAAAGGTCACCTAGTCCAACTCCCCTGCAATGAACAGGGACACCCACAGCTAGAGCAGGTACTCAGAGACCCATCCTGCTTGACCTTGGGTGTCTCCAGGGATGAGGTGTTTTAAGACCCTTCATAGTCTTTCTCCAACTTCCTTTATCTTACTTTCATATTAGTTTACTTCCCTACTTATTACATTTTCAGACTGTAATTGTCTTAATTCTTCTCATGCTGGCTGCTATACTTGGAAACTGTTTCCTAAATGTTTCCTTGAGCTATTTCACTAAAGTCCTTCGTGTTCTTCAGATCTTTAGAAAAGATCATCATTTTTTTTTTCTATGAAAAAAGTTCATTTGGTAAGAAAACCATACCATACTATTCCACTAAGGAAAAAAAAAGCCACTTCTTAAATTTAAGAGAACTTTAAACCATTTTATTCTTTCACGTATATCTTCAAAAATGAATGGGAAGAATGGATAATGTTAAGGGACCCAAGGAAAACACTAAAACTGATCAGCTTACTAGGGTTATTCCAGATTCACATTCTGCAAATCCATCCTGGACTTAAAAGTCAAACAAGCTTTCTCTGTTATGGCTAACCAAAGAAATCAAGATTTTCATTGCAAAATTCCTTTGCTACCACACCTGTTGTGATTCCATGAACATTACAGAGGCAGTCAGGATAAGGTTTGGCTCAACACTTGGAATTTTGCTAATGATGTCGTTGATGTCTGAGCCAAAAGAGAACCTAATTTACAATTCTGAAAGCATTTTTACATGAAAAAAATAATGCTATGCAGGAGCTCAGCACATCCAAATATACAGAACCTGAGGATCTGATCTACAGAATAAAAGGAGATGAACAAATTAATCTACAGCATTTCACTTTTGAGAATAAAGAATTAAAAGCATTAAGCTTTTTTTACTGCATGCTACCTTGAACACAACGTGCTTCCTTGCTTGTACACGTTCTTATTGTGCCTAGTTTTAACGTGTTCTGTGGAAAAAAAAGCAAAACCTGTCATTACCTCAGAGTATATTGAGACGATGTTTCACAGCACATTGAAATGCTCTGAAAGCCTAGTCTCTTTAACACCTCCGCATACGCCTCAGCTGCTGAACCCAGGTGACATAACCACTGTTTTTTTCGTGTTTACTGCACAAAACCACCATCACCAAGGAAGGAAATTCCAAGGTGCACTTCAAGAAGCTTTCCAAACAAAGAACTCTTCTGACAGATGTTTTATGTTTTAACATGTTTTCCTAAGAAAAGCTACGTAGTCTTGAAAGCTTTCTAACTCAAGCAGCTATGACCCCTCAGTGGAATTTTTGTGAAACCATGCCTGGCTTTGTGAGATATGCTTTTGATCACAGACATCGGAAATCCCGGGGCAAAGACAATAGTCTGCTAACTTTTGCTTGTCTGTTCAACAACAGCTAGGAAAATCAGGGTTAGTCCTCCTCCCCCTACAAAACAAAACAAAACAAAAAGTAAGAAGGCTGACAGTCTGAGAGCTTCATTTAGGTAAATCTTTGTCATGATTTTATTAGGTTACAAGGAAAACAACAGAGAAACACTTCTAAGAACTCTTCTGCTTCACTCTCGAATTTACAGCTTATCTAACAGAAAATGAAGGCAATAATTGTTGTCGACATTATTCAGTGCAGGACTGTACAAGAAGATGATCATATTCTCATGATTATAACCTAGACGCTTCATTTGCTACAGGTTATCAGAAGATATGCACGTCGGCAGGAGAAGCTGGCCTGGGGGAGATTTTGTTTTACAGGATATCAGTTAGGGGCAATCACACAAGGAGGAGAAGGGTTTGGAGCAAAACCTTCACTGGAATTACGCCCATGCACTCCCTGCATACCCAGGATGGTCACCGTGTGTTTTAAACAGATCACTCAGAAGCGATACATGTGAAGGCAAGAATTCGTTGTTGGAAATTCTGCTTTAACTTAAATTAGCTCTTTGTTAGCTTAGAGAAGATTATTTCTAACATGTGAGTTTAAACTGCTGGCTTATAACCAAGATGTTTATTGTTTTCAGTTGAAACAAAATACTTTGTCCTGTAAGTTTATTCAAGAGACCTTTCTTTCCCATTTAAAAAAGCGTGTGCCATATTTTCAGTTCATTCATAAGATTTTGGTTACCTGAGCTTTTAACAAATGAAAGCAAGATTTTTTTTGTGATAACATATACTTCATGATATAAAACATATTGACACAATAAAAGGAAATTTCAGTTATATACTGTCAATAAATGGTTTTTTAATGGCATTAGAGAAAGAAGGAATACAAACCGTACAACTGAAGGTTTTAATTAATATTAAACTACACATCAAACCCACAGAACAGCTACTATGTTGGCCATTTTGAAAACCTGGGACCAGTAAGAGTGGATAACACTCTTTTCCCCCCTCTTCTGCCTCCAGCCCTCAGAAGCATGTCAGATGCTTCTGGAGAGACAGGAGTAGAACTGAAACGGTATCTCCTGTACATGTGCTGCTCAGGATCACCTAAAGGGGGCAGCTGCCCATGGGTATGGACTATCTGGTTCTTTATTGGAAAACCGAGGGAAAAGTGGTTTTCCAGAATACAAATGCATTCTAGATATTAATTTTTCTAGGCTCAAATGGGGTTGGTACCTTGACCTGCTAATTCCTCACTGGCAACTAACATTTTCTTCAGCTGAGAGGTGAACACAGTCTAGGAACAAGCTTCTAAGAAATGTAACATAATCACCCTCCTAGCAGACACATCAAAGCAGTTTGGGGCCACGCTGTTTTGTTTATGCTGATACACCCAGACACACGCCCACACAGCTTCCTGGGCCCAGCACAACTTCAAAACAAAACAAACAAGGAGAAAAAACAGAGACTACAAAAAGTCAAACACTGTAACAAAGTGCCAATCAGTCTTATCCTTTGACAAAATAAAACCTTAATCAAATAATAAATATGTAACCTAATATCTCCTTCTGCCTTAAATCCTTCCCCAACCCCCACTTCCCTTGAAAACCAGATGGCCCCAGCAATACGCCCTGAGGTCAACAGATGCACCATGACTTTGGATAAAGAAAAGGTATATAATATCTTTAATAATATTTCCAGATGATAAAATGGGAAAACACACGCTGAAAAAAGCGCTAAACCATCTACAGCAAGGAAACAAACTAAGGACAGATCTGTATTAAAATATCCAAGACAATAATGGAAAGAAAAGCCAAGAAGTGAACTCATACTATGAATTATAAATAAGTGAAGATTGATTAGAAAAAAAAATATAAAAAAATAAGAAACTACATGAAGAAAGGATGCCAGATAATTCAGAGGACTGGTAATGGATACAGCTGCTTATTTGTCATGGCTGTCCAAAGTTGAGAATTTCAAGAATTCCATGTTTTTCTAAAACGTGTGCTTGTCTTTCAGCTTTATAGGAAATTTGTGTCAGTGGGTGAGTCGGTGAACGAGTGCACAGATGAATAAGCAGGTGAACAATTTAGTCTGGGCTACGCTGGCCGAGTCTGAACTTGGTTACAGCAAAGTCTGTTTGGACAGAATCAAACAAATTACAGATTAAGCTACTCCAGATTTTCAGTGGTAAATTTGAGGTCCAAACCCAGGTCTGTGAATCTTAGTACAAAAACAGATTCTAGTGACAACGTTATTGAGTTCCATATATTTTGTGTACTACTACATCCAGATCAAATTTGTTCAATTTACTGGTAAGAACAGCTTTCAAACTGCTGACACTCTCAATTTATCCCGCAATCAGAAAAACATGTAGATACCTTTCCTCAGAACATCCACAAGATAATATTTTACTCTGCTCTCTGTCACAACTAAGGATTGCGTACTCTTCACTTTTTGTGCACTTGCCATTATCACCAACTCCTGTGTGCCTCCGTAAGTTTGATCCCAGGACAGCACAGCACTGTAAAGCTTACTGTGGTTTTGTAGACATCCTGTAACAGCCTAGCTGTAGGAGCAGAGGGTTGTATCGATGCAGACATTCTAAAGACACAAGAAGTAGTGCAAACTAACAGTGCGCTCTTCCCTAGATAAGAAATAACTTGTTAGCCCACAGTAACTTCCTCACATGCCCCTGGTCTAAAACTCTAAGCCCAAGAAAAAATACAGTTTTATTTCCTGGTCAGCTTGGGCCGAACAGATGTAACAGACAAACAAAACCTCCCCCAAGCACACACAGTAGAAGTGTACCCTGGGTAGCACATTACAATAGCAGTGGCTCCTTTTTACTTAAAGGATATCTGTGCCATCTTTCAATGTCAACTTTTTTTGTAAATGTCACAAACAGTACAATTTTGCCTAATCCTCTCAAACCACAGCTGTACAAGCCAAAAAGCCTTCTCTACCTGCAGTTAATAGCACATCACTCATGTGGATATGCTCTAGAGGCCAAAAAGCTTTAATAAATAACCTTTAGCCTCAGACTGCTATCAGCAGGGAAGAGTAGCTTCCACCAAAGCGAATGATGGAAGCCAGACAGTACTTGGCCAGCAAGACAGACAGAAGAAAATAACATATCCACTTGGCTTATTTTCTTGTGGCCAGACTTTCTATAGTAGGTCTGATCTTCAGACCTGAGGATTTGTCCCTATTAAAAAGCTGTTTCTAGCCTAGCAGAGACACCATGCATTTAAGCGTGTCTATGCCACTGCCTTCCCAAAAGGTACTGGCTACCATGATAGAAGTTGCAGCTAGAGCCTTTGCCAGCACTTTTCCTGGCCCTGAGGAGGCCCATTCACCCTTGTTCCTTTCCTCTCCTCATCAGAGAGATATCAGGAGCACACTGAGGCAGAAAGGGCAACCACACTTTCTGGGGATAGGAAATGCAAAACAAGGCAGCAACACCATGTTGGGGTTGTGCTGCCAGTCTCAAAGCCTAGATTGTAAAATGCAACACACAGGCATACTAAATGAAGAAAAACTGAGAAGCCTATGACTGAAAGAAAGAAAACAAACAAGCAAGCAAAACCATATGTGCTTTGTTATTTTTTTTTTCCCATCAGTTTATAGACAGGAGAGTTCAAACTTGAAAGTGAGCTCTGTCTCTGGGTTTCTCAATCTCAAACTGCTGTCTGAAATAAAAGAAAATCCATTTGCTGTCTGGTTAGGCTTTGTGTATCACTGCGAATCCATGAGTGTTACTATGGAATTTACTTGGTAATGTTAGCAAGAAAATCTATTTGTGTAAGAGTATTTGTTAAGGGAAGTCCTGTTCTGTGTTGAAGCTGTCAGCATCCTCGTGACTTTTGGTCCTCTGTGTGCACTTTGGACTCCCTCCTTTAAACACTCACTGCTGATCCCTGGAAGCGGGGCCAAATGCTGTAGAAGGGAGAGGACAGAGACATTTCCTTCCCAATGAGAGGCCTGAGCACTGTGCTTACAGGCTCACTTCTCAACAAATCCTTGTAAATTAAATATAAGTGCTTAGTATTCAGGTAGGCAAGCAAATGAATCCTGACTGTGAGGATGTAGTAATACTGTATTCTTAAAGAGAGTTAAAAAGTTGTGAAGACAGTTTTGTTTTTCCCTTCCCTCTCACACTGTGGAAGCCAGAATGGGCACAGCATACTGCTGCTATGAAGCCCAGCTAACTCAGAAGCCAGAGGGGTACGTATCAGATAGGTGAACTCAACTCATCCTGAAGCACTACTGTAAATGAACATTCTGTTCCAAGAAAACCTAAAATAAAGAGTTGAGAAGTCACAGCTATTAATATGTATCATTTTAGCCATTTACATAATCTTGCTGGAAACTGCAGAGACTTTACCAGATATTTTGGTGTGCATAAGGAATTATGTCAAGGGAACACCATCGCAACCTGGGAAAAGGAAATTACTGGTGAAACTGAAAAATCATGGACATCAGCCCAGCAAACCAAACAGCTGATTTCTGGGTTTGATAGCGGGGAAAGGGAGAATTTACACGAGAACAAGAAACTGTGGGTGCTGCTCCATTTTTAGAACACAGAGAACATGAAAGTGTAGACATTTTACAGGAAGTATGGTTCATGGCCTAACATCCACAATGATAACAGGAAAAATATTTCCAAATCAGCTCTGCATTATTAACCCACTCAAAAAAGTATTTATTTGGCAAAACAGAACATCTGTATATTTCTTTCTTTCTTTTTTTAAAGTATTTAGATTTCAATTAGACAGGTCTAATTCTCAAGCCATTTTGAAGAACAATTTTTTTTTTAAAGATAAATAAAGACTCCTAGCCTGACCTTAATTATTTATTCTTCTCCTTACAGTCATAAATTGGTAAATTGTTAATGAGAACTACCAGTAGAAAGCTTAGAAGTATCCAGTCGAGCCAGTTGTTTGCAACATTTATCAAAAGACAGATAGAATTGATGAAAATAAGTTAGTATTATTTGTATTATGCTGCTGCCTGTGTCTTGTATATATTCGATACAGGCAGCAGCTTAATACCAAAAATATTAAATTATTAAAATCTAGAACACAGACTAAAAAAAGAGAAAAAATAATCCTCATCCCTGCAGTTAAAATTTAAGAATAAAATCAATATAGGATGAAGGCATTCTGGTAGGTGGAAATAAGAAAATAATGAGTATACCTCCAAGGCCAAACTGCAAAGGACATACCCATATAAGTCTGAGTACTGAAGGACACACAACATTCCACGCTGTTTAATTTTCTTCTGTAAAGGGTAATTTGCCCAGGTAAAGCACTGCCCTAAGGAAGCTGCACTGTTTTGCTAACCTGTGCTTCTGTACAAAACCCCACACTGTGTAGCGCTGTTATGGCCAATGAACAAACATTGATCAGCATTTTTGATGCAGTGATCTTCTTTGTTTTGAAGGGGATACTTCTAAGAGTTGACATCACCAGGCCAGACTATCACACTGCCTGAATTCATATTGCTGCAGACCCTGTGGGACCTACCCATAGCAAGGGTTATGAAGCAAGCAAGCAGGCGCTCCACAAAGCACTGCAACAAAGCTGTACTCAGGGAAGGAGCAGCACTGCCAGCATCTATGCTGGCACAGCAGGAGGAAACAGGTATTCTCTCCAAAGGGTTTCTCAGAAAAAAAATACTGCAGTTTTCTTTCCAGTTCCATTTCCAGCTCCTCTGCTCCAGTTGTTCCTCTCCTTTTTCCAAACGTAACAATTAAAAAAAAATCATAGTGATAGAAGAATAAATAAAAAACAAACTGTAATATCTCATCCAAATTAATACTCCTCCTATTGCTTTGAGGCACACAGTTTGAATGTGTAGTTCTTTGAAAAAACCTCTTCTTCCCAATACATAGAAGGTTATCTGTATATCTCCAGAAAACACAAAGGAAATACAGTGAGTGTCTGATTCACAAGAACACATCCTCTGTTTGACACTGGTACAGCTGCAGTGTTCTCTGTTCAGAGTTTTCAAAACAGGTCCCTGGGCGTGCAGTGACACTGAAGCAGTGACACTAACCAGCACAGCACGATCTTTGGCAATCAGCTACATCTGCACTCTTGTGTTTCCAACTGACATGCAGCATTCGCAGAACTGGGGGTATTCTAGCACAGATTTCACAGTGTTACATTAATCTAAGAAAAAAAAAAAGGGCCAAACATCTCTTCCTCTCCACAGCAATTCATTAGAAAATGAAGGGGGACACTGCCTTTTGTCTTTAACTGACGTGGACTGTGCAGGTTGTGATTGTGCTCAAAAGCAATACTGGTTCTACAGAGAAAGGCTTGTGGCTCTACTTTGCTACAGAGATTACAGGGAAGTAGAGAGAAGCCTATTCAAAGGAAGAAATGAGCCTGCAGAAACCCATGTACATCAGTGCCACAATATTGATATTGCTAGTAGTAACCTGAAATCAACACTTCTGAAAACACCACTTGGAAGCTGGAAGGGAAGCCTACATTTAAAGGCAACATACCCAGCTCTGGGATTGTGTTTTGTTTTTCTTTTTTTCTCTCCCTTTTTCTCTGAAGAGATGGGGGTGATGAAGAGCCTGGCTGCTGGGAGTTCAGATAGCTTTGGGCCGAGAGCCCCAGTGCACAGCCTGCCGGGCCGAAGGGCTAACAGGCACACAGGGCCTGGAGTTCCCACCCAAGCCCACAGGCTGGCTCATATCTGCCTGAGCAGTCGATGGAGTAAGTCCTGCAGATGGTACAACACATCATTGTCACATATTAAGCCACCACAGCTAAATCTACCAGAGTTTATGAGACAGTCACTTCTGTTACAGGTCCAAACGTCAAATATCCTACTCTCTCTTCTCAAAAGATTTCCCATGATAGTTCAAACAAATGACTTAGGTGTTCTCCTAGAATTTAGAATCCTGGATGAAATTTTTGCCTTTCTCAAAAAATAACAACAACAAAAAAAAATCATTAAAACATTCTGGGATCTCTTCAAGAGTGGAAAGTAACAACATAGTGCTGCAGAAAGCTAGCATAATTTGGTAAAAATTGTTTTTATTATTCTATCTAATAATGTCATAATGCACTGAAACAGCCAAGAATTTTGTAGCAGGTTATTCAGAGAAAATCGTTTAGTGCAGATCTTTTCTGCATTAATATTAAAACCTTCTTGGCCTAGAGATACTTCAGTGTAACAGCTATATGTGTTTCTGTTGCACATCACGTAATGTCTGCTTATAATGCCATGTTACTCACACGGTGAGAAAATGAGTCATTTTTAGAATGAAAGTAGCACTTCATACTTTAGAAAACAACGTCACATTAATATAACCAGTAAAAAGTGATTGAGTACAGAACCAACACCTCAGATAACGAATTTCAAGCTTAAAATTGCACCGTCTTTATATATGCATGTATGTATACACACACACACACACAGAAACACATACATCAAGCAGGCTCCCAAGGAGTATTTATGACAGCTTGGAGCAGCTCCCTCTCTGCCTGCACGCAGAACAAGCCATCCTTCAGGCAGCCCAGCTAGAATCACCGTGCTCAATGACAAATCTTCAAGGACTGAAATCATGCAGCTACCTGGAAAGAAAAAGGATCCTTCATCGTGTATTTAGAAATGCTAAATGGCCCGGGAAACTACTCAGAGATTTCTCATGCTCAGATCCTCATTTTCTCTTGCGTGGTCATCCCTAGGACAACTCTGGAAAACAAGGCAGCCATTTTCTCTTAAGCTGTTACATTCAGCAAACCAGATTGAAGTGCTTGATAAGCTGCTGCTCTCTTCCGTGCCTGCAGCACTCAGAGGGGAAAAACAACCAATCACCCACAAACAGGTAGCGACCACAGCCATTTTTGCACTTGCCTGAAATGAGTCACGCCGTGGCAGCAGATGGGGCTGGGGGGGGAGGGTGGGGGGAGCTGGGGAGGCCTGGATACGAACAAATCAATATGCTGGAGCTCTCTGCCTTACCCTCTCTGCTGGCTTCACCCCCTGGCCCTGCAAAACCGTGGAGATCCTTGAAATAATGTTGTTTCCTCATGTGCGTGCGTTTCCAAAATTAACTACTGTTATTAAAAAAGACTTGGCGTTTACAGAGCCGCCGGGGCTAAGGCATTGCCTCAAATGCTTTTAAAAATGCCTCAAAGCATCAGGGTGAGCAGAGGAAGAAAATAATTGTCATGTGCAATCAACAGAAACACACGCATACGTGCACCTGTATGCACGTGCATACCTGATGTAATTTTGTGACTCAGCTGCAAGTAACCTCTCCAGCGATGTGCTTGGGGAGCAGATTGCCAAAACTGGTAAATGCTCTTTAAAGCATACAAATCTGGGTATTCAAAATGGCTAATCATATATAGGGCTGGCCCCACACGTGGAGCAAGAAGCCGTGCCCCCTATACTTAAGTTCACTTGTTTTCCAATGTAATCCTCTTGTCAGTTTTGGAAACCTCCCTATTTTGCAGCTCTGTTGTGAAATTTGGCAGTGAGAAGCCTCAGGCTGAGGAAGATGCCATGCCAGTCTTGTGTTTGGACATATCCATACTCAAAGATGCTGGGGAAAAAACCTCCTACTGGCTTCATCAGCAGAGGCTGCTAAAAACAGGCTGCTAAAATCCCTCTGCTTCCACTCCTGCTGCCGGCCGAGCTGTGGCTCGCTTCACCACATGAAATGGGAAGCAGGGCTTCAGACACTGCTTGGCCTTAGGGCCATTTGCCCAGCCTTGTACAGCTTGCGTGGTCACACCTGGCCACCCAACTGGTGAGGCACTCACACCTACTGGGCCACCTTGGAGGCCTTCTGCCGGGCCACCAGGCCCCTCACCACCCAGACGTGACACAGGCAGAAGGCCCCAGGACAGAGGAAGGCCCTATGCCACCAGCACAGTTCTTCCACAAAGGGCCTGGCAGTCCACCTGACTTGGCTCCACTGCCATACTTCCCTGGCCAGAGGCACAGCCTTCCTCTGTCCTTTCTGTGCCGGCAGCTCCCAGACAGGAAAAGAGCAGCAGCGGCACATGGGCAACTCTAAAGGGGATGGTCATTGATTGAGTGCTTGCTCCAGCTCTTGAACACAATAATCGCATTTGCCCATGCAACCTCTACATTTGCACTTCCATTCATGCTTTCTGAGGCCATTTTCAGATCAGAAGGTATCCAAGCAGTCATTCTTGATGCTGCAAACTGCAGAACTGTTTCCCAAGTTATGTTACTTTGCGCCCTGCTTTACAGGGAGGCTGCTGTACCAAAGGTGACCTGCCAGTTTTGCAGAAGCCCACTAAGTCATAATAAGCACAAGCAGAACATCTGTATTTCAAACATGTGATTCCATCATCAGTCAGGAAAATTACTGAAACACAGCCAAGTTCAACACGATTAGCTGACGAACATGTTAGTTCCCTGACCACTGATTTTCACTGGACAAAGTAATAAGCCTTGTTTCTGTACCAAATATAAGTGCATCACAGTATTTTATTTTATTTTGGAATGCAGGATATAATAAGTTTAAAAGTAGAAAGTCTGCTCACTCCACTAAAATTCAAAGTATGTAAAACCACAGCTCTCTCCATAATGCCATCTGTGCTAGAAATGCCATTCTTTTTTTTTTTTTTTTCCTTTTTGCTACAAGACTATTACATTGTGTGCAAGTGGTAACATCTAAAAATATATCATGGAAGACATAGGTATAACTACTAGACAATTCTTTTTTTTGTTCAAAACAGTAAGTGCAAATGAACCCATATGGATCTAACTCATACCTTTTGGTGCTAGAATTTTTCTTGTTAGACCTGCAGCCCCTGTGCTGAAAAAGTTTCCAGAAAGAAAGCACGCAGCTCCTCACACCTGTTTCACACCATCAAACTAGATAAAATGTCTTAGTCTCTTCCAGGAAGGAGTTCAGCAGTGTAGCAAGGAGGCAGACAAGCACCATATGGGCAGAAGTGAAGGAAGATAAAAGCAAGGGTCGAACTACTGCTCTAAGCAGCAGCAAGTGTTCCATTGGCTCTGCTGTGTTGTCTTATCAAGTAATCTTCAGTCTTAATTGATTTAGAAAGGTTGTACACACAAATCTTTGTATTTATAAATTAACCTAAAAATTCCACAGCAATATTCCATGTGGTTTAACTGCTGTAGCACACGGCCAGAAACCAAGGACTGGCCGAGCTCATTAGCCATGGAAACATGGAGTTTTAGCAGGTGAACTTTCATCCAGCAATGCAAAACGTGAGTCGTAAATGAGTGAACACCTTCCCATCCTATAAAAATAAAGCTACCTAACAAAAATGGAATTTTCAGCTAACAATAACTACGTTCTTTCAGTTGTCTGGACTGTTGTCAGCCTGTTAAGATATTTCTGTAAAAACAACAAAAAGGGAGCATTTGTTGACATCAGTCAGTAACACAAATGCTCGTAAATACTTCTCATACATTTGCTAGGAATCTCAAACTTCTCACAGGTTTTACAGAAAATAGAAAGCTAAGTTCTCTGGCTGAAGTGAATTCCCACCATTTTTTGTTTGGGCGGTGATACTCAAGCAGTGACAGCTTAGCTGCAGACATCTACCCAGGCAGTTTTTTCCATCTGCCTACCTTGCCTCTCCACATCAGTGGCTGAGCCACTCACCACTCGATTGCCCAAGACTGCAATTTATAGCACATTCTACCCAGGCCAGAATTAGCAACAGTTTGCCTTGAAAAGGTGCACAGTAAACTGAAGCATTTCAGCAGTGACTCAGCACTGTGTATTAATAGCCAGCCTAAGCTTATTTAAGACCCTACGGGTGCCACATGGCTGGCATACGAGTTGGATCAGGCTGTTGATTGGACTGAAAGCTCACCTTTCAAATAATATAAGTTTTCAGCATTGTGCAGCTGCACAATTACTGAGCTGGCCTTGCTAAGGGAGTAGGACTGTGGGGTCAAGAAAAAGGGGAGAGCAGGACAGTCCCTTTTGCAGCAGCCTGCATTTAAATGGGCTGAGGTCAACTGTGGAGAGGGTTGGTTTCCCTTTGCCCACAAGAGGAATCAGAGGCTACAATGACAGGCAGCCAGGGAAGTAACATCAGCAGCCCGCCTCTGCTATGCCCTCCTCCATAACAGATGCTACAGTTGAGAAAAACTAGACCCAACTAAGTCTTTATACCCACTATATGAAATGAACAGAACAGAAAACAGTGCTCAGAAGAACCCCTTACACTCATGAATACCTGAATGCAGAAATGAAGAGAATCAGCTCCAAAAACATGGAAAAACAGTCTAGTATGTTTTTAGTCAAACTGGAAAGTACAAGGAGATAAGAAATTGAAAAATCAGCATAATGTGATTAGCTATGTAATTAAGACTAAACTGGGAGATCAGTAAGGGAAACTATAAGGAGGGTTCTTTCAGCACAGTACACTGGAGAGAAAATTGGAAATCTGGTGGAAACCTAATGGGATAAAGTAACAGATGGTAGGTAGACACCCAGGGGACACAGAATATGTTTAAAGATGATAGTGGCTAACAGTATGATTAAGAGGATATGCAATTAAGTAGTAAGGCCATAAGAATCTTAATATTCTAGGTTATGAATACTTTTTATAAACACATACTAGTCAAATAGGAAAAATACTCAAGAAAAAAAGCAAGCGCTAGGTAATGAAGTAACCAGGAGTGGGAAGTTTTTTTTACTAAGAAGGTGGTGAGGTGCTGGAATAGGTTGCCCAGAGAGGCTGTGGATGCCCCATCCTCAGAGGTGTTTAGAGCCAGGCTGGATGGGGCCCTGGGCAACCTGATCTGTTGGCTGGCAATCCTGCCTGCAGCAGAGGGGTTGAAACCTGTAGATCGTTGAGATTTCTTCCAACACAAGCCATTCTGTGATTCTATGATTGTCCTTGTCTTGAGAAACATGACAAGCAGCTGTCCACAAATGTAACACAGGATGCTACAAAAAAGACAACCAATCAAATTAAGGAGCAATAAATAATGTACTCAATGTAAAGAAAAAAAAGCCTCAAGTTAAATTTCTGGAAACAACCTAGCAGAACAAGCTGCCAGTGGAACTGTGCAAACCACCATCACTGGTGATACCCAAAGAACATCGTTCTATCCGGCCTGTAAGGACTTCAGGCAGAAAACTAGATCAGTCCACGTACATTTTTTCCGAGCACAAATATGTCAGTAACTTCCAGCAGAATCTTCCACATAACCCACTTTTCTTCCAGTCGGTACAACACAGGAGTACAGCTTACTGTCCATAAGCTGAGGACACAAGCAGGTCAACTCAAGGCGGCCTCTCATGCTCAGGCAGCGCCGTCAGTTTTCTCTTGGGTATACAGTCAGACTTTGCTATACCAGTCTCATGAAGCTTTGGTGGTCCCGTGCCTTCCAAATATTTGCCAACAATTAAATAATACTTGTAAACAATACGGTCCAGCTGTAGAACTGCTTATATCTCAGTAAAATAAAGAGCTGTTATATATAAACTCCAGATATATACAGATGGATACATACGTACATAGAATACAGAGAGAGTGTTAAATGGAGCAAATATAAACAAATGATATAAAAAGATATAAACCGATGCTACATTATTATAAGCCAGTTATTTATGTAGATTTATTTTAAAATATGTCTGATTGCATTCATAGCACTGATGAAGAGAACAGTAACATGCTAAACATCATTAAACACTTAGACTAAAATTCCCCCTTGATCATCCCCTCACAAGCACTTTGATTCTCTTTTACCACCCAGGAAAAGAATAACCACATGACCAGATGGTCAGAAAATTCTTACTCTGGTAAGAGAACAAATTAAATAATTTCCAAAAGCAGGGGTCCCTCCCAGGCACAGTCCTACTTTCAGCTCTCCCATCTCAGACTGGCACTAATTTAAATTAGAGACTGGTAGCGTTAGCACTTCAGTTGATATCAATTACCACTATATCATGTAAAGCACTCCCTGAAGAAATCAGGAACCAAGCTGCTTATGGAAATAGTGCAAAAACCACACCAGGAATGAGATAGAAGCCAGTATACAGCAGAGATGTAACCAGTCCCTCTGCAAGTAAGAAAAGGAAAAAAAAAAAAAAAAGGTTTAAATGGGCAGCTGCATTCTGCATCAGCAGAATTACAGCCATTTCTGTCAATGGTTTTAAGGTGCACAGAGAGGTCATTGTCTTCTATAGATTGGATTACTGTGAAGCCAATGTTTAATAACTATAGCAAGGAAGCAACTGGATGCTGGACTGCCTTAAAACAGCTGAGGAGAAATGGAAGAAGCCAGAACTATGCTGACTGTGATGCAGCTTCAGAGAGGGCACAGCCCCCTGCTTTATACCTCGTGAAAATTTTGCAGTGTTCCTAAAATCATTAAAACCCAATAAAACAAACACCTAAACACAGATTTTTCTTTTTTTAAATCCTAGTCCAGGGAAATGGTGAGAGGCAATGAGATTGGGGCCAGTTAAACATGATATAAGGAACCACAAATGTGAGGTCAGGAAATTTAAGTTCTAACGGCAACCTTGCATTGCTGACAAAGCCTTGTGTTTGTGTCTGTTCTTGGTAGTCCACCAAAATAGCTTTTGCTCAGGTACAAAATCTTTTGCTTTAAGGATACTTAACCCAGTTCCTATGAACCATCATTTAGGGCTAACTTCCTAAAGAGAGGAGCCAGCCAAAGTCCTTGAGGGACCACCTTAGGCTTACTGCAAGGGTAGGTATAAGATAGGCTTCCTGACATCCTTCCACCCTACAATTTCCTACTGCTATTACACTGATGATTCAAATCTAATTTTAACAAGCAAGCAAGCCTTCTGCTGTCAGCAGCCATTGTTCCAAGACAGAAGGAAAATACCTTAAGCACATTTTCTTGCTTTTCGACATCTGCATTTTTGTATTGCTTTTGTTCCTGGAGAGGGGCACGGAAAAGGGAAATAAAGGAAGCACTTCCCAAGGCAGGGAGGTAAGATATTAGTGCTGTCACTTCGCATTTCCTAAACAAGCCTATTTTTTTTTTTTTTCAAACAATCCTTGAACAGGAGATGGGCTTTATTAACTTAAGAACTAATGCTTTAACAGTCTAAAAATCTTGCTGCAGTAACAAAAGAAGTTTCAAAAACACATTCCTCTAAAACAACACACTTTTTGCTTAAAAATAAATAAATTTCCACATCTTTTGGTAAAATTGAGTTTGACACAGTCACCCTATTCTTTTAATGACCAATTATATGCAACTCTTTACAACTAAGTTTGTGTATGAATAAAATTTCTCCTACCAGTTTAGAAGGAAACTAAGAATACACGTGGTTCTACACAATCTCATGGGAGAAGATCATTCACCACATTCCAAAGTTCACATAAGAGATCAGAAAAAGTAAAATAATTTACAAATGCCTCTGTGTATTTTCACATTCCTTTCAGAAACAAAGTCAATGTGGAATAATGAAGAGCTGGGTTCAGAAGTTGTACAGCAAAAGACAAAGTCCTATCTAATATGCACTGGCAGTGATAAATTGGAAAGGGTAAAATAGTCACTGACTACAATTCAGAAGGCCATGGTAGAAGCTTCTTTCTACCATAACCAAAACATGGTTCCAATAACCAAAGATAAGGCAACAGCATGCATATAAAAGTCTTCAGGACAAGAAGACACATGTGATGTAGCCTGATGTTTATATCATATGATTTTAATACCTTAAAATAGAAAACTAAAGCTGCCTGCAGGTCTCCTGATGAACAAATATCATACTGTGATGCTGAAGTAGGTAAGGTGCTGCCATCACTTAGAATGCATTTTACAGAAGGTTACTTATATATTGGAACGGGAAATATTTGCTAGCATTTAACATTCTAACTGTTACAGAAAATACTGCTTGTAACACACTGCCTTGTTAGATTTGACAGCGTAAAATACATAGAATGGCAGTATTCAAAACATGGGTGATCAAGTGTTGCAGCCCTCTTAGACATTATGGATCCTGTGCAAGGTATTCAATTTGATCTCTTTGTTCAAGTCAGTTGCATTTGCATTCGTTCAGTGAGTTATCCACCTGAAAAGGCTATGATTCTTTCATTTCCCCTTCTCTCCCAAACACTGTGGGATTCATTCTCCTACAGAATTATTGCCAGAAATAAAATGTTGCATTTAGAGTGGCTATAATACTGCCAGCCAATTCCACTGCAGAGAAAGGTCGAGAAAAAAAATTATAAAAAAACCCCCACAAAACAGTAACCATTTATCCAAAGTCCCCATGTGCAGCGTTAGTGCCAAACATTACAGTAAACCTCAAACATCGGTCAGTGCTTACTGGGCTCTAACCTAAGTGGTCTGTATGTCACACCTGCTGTAAGTGGTCTGTATGTTCTACTTGTCATAACAGAAGCACTTAACAAAAGGCATCACAGAGGTACTTTAGGAGCAGGACAATTTACTGAATTATTTCTTCAGGGTTTTGTACAGTAACTACTGTATCTGGACTGTCCTCCCATAAAATATGACCAAGATCTCAGCTACACAGTCAGCATATATATGTACAAAGCCCCTACCCTTAACAGAAAGACTCTCAGAAGCATGAAGACCAAAAGAGATCACTATTATCTAACTGAATTTCTTTGGTAATGCGAGGTGTTTGGAGTGGGTTTGTTTGTTTAACACATGCAATTCTTGCCTTAAAATAACCTCAAAAGACATCTCTATTTTAGAAAATCATCTGAACAGGATGCAAGAATGTCAGCTAATGCTGAATTCCTGATCTCAATTTCAAGAATTTACATATTGTAAAGAGCTCTGAATATTGAAAGAATAATAAAAAAATCTGCTTCCTGTTTGAATTCTATCATTTATTTCCAATGCGTCTCTTTATTTCCATATTTTCCAAATGCAACTCCTTCTCATCTGATAAATCTTCACATGGTTATTACCAGATGATGACCAACTCTCAATTTCAGTCTCTAGGTGACAAAACGCATGGGATTATATCAATTTCTTACCAGGAAGATGAGCTCCTCCAGAGCTCCTGAACTCTTTTCCCCATATGTCCAAATGCTCTAAACTCCAGCCTGCAAGTACAAGTGCTGTTCCTCTGCTGCACATACATCCTAGTTAAATATCGTTCGAACCATATGGAAAGCAAAAATACACCATTTATTTGTTGTCTTGCAATTATATACAAAAAATAACATTTGCTTTCAGTGGTCTCAGTGAATGGTAGACTTCCATGTAAGCTGTACAATAATGACAGCAGTGCACCTTGAGGTGCTAACTTCTGAAGTAGCTTTAGATATTATGGGTTTGCATAGATCAAGAAGAAAAGACATCGCTTTGCTATTCCTCATTGCTATCTTTATAACTGAGTAGTGTAATGTGAAATAACAAACTGAAGAGCACAGTAAGAAAACCAGTATCTAAAATTGCCTGGGGATCTGAAATAGAACAGACAGAAAAAAAACGCTGGCATTTAGCTTAGAACAAGAAAGTTCAGAAATGCTCAGTGCAGCTTTTTCCAGTGACTACAGCCAGAGCTAAGAACTGCTGAGTTTGCTTGCAAATCCAGACAGTGTTACTGGGACAGGACAGGTTTCTGCAAAAGTGAGCAACTCCTTAAGAAGATGTTATTATCATACAGTATCAGGACATCTGGTTTCAAAGCAAAGAATTTGAATCCGCTGCTCTCCTTGACACCAGGCTATTTGGGTTTGGTACTTAGCACTGACTAGATAGGTTAGAGATGCAGGGAGAAATTTGTACAGGGAGATAATGAGATAGTAACACAAGGTGGTGGGGGATGGTAATAATTTACAAACATCTGAAGGAAGAATCTGCACAACCAAAAAAGGAAGACATTTCCTATCAGATATGGAAACTCAGTAATAAAGGGATGGATGTCTTTCTTAAATGAAAAATGTCGAGTGAGTCAGTAGGACAGCTTTTCTGGAGAGGAAAATAACATAAAATGCACTGATAGGAACAATCCTGTATCAGCAAGAAGGAATGCCTCCAATGATGTGTAAGACCAGTTCCCAGCTAGCCTATCTATGCTCTGTGCCTACTGTAACTGAGATATATTGCCCCAAAATTGAACTCCCTTTTAATATAACACTAATGCACTTTATTACTGATTTTAACAGTCTTTAATGGGAGGAAACATACATTCAATTATTTTATTACACGCTTTGAATATAAATGGAGAGCATCTGCACTCTAGTTTACATCTTCCGTCCTCACCCTCACATAAAAACAGCACAGACACGTTTCAGAACTGAAAGTGGCCTTCCCCACCCCTCGCTGCTTTCTTGGCTGCTTTGCTGAGATCTATATATCCAATCTAATTATTTTGATTCCCATTTCCAACCCTATCAGTGGTGCAGTGGTGCAAGAAATCAAAATGCCAGTCTCCTGAATGTGTTAGAACCTCAAAGCTAACAGCTCCTCATTTGCAGAGGCATCACTGTGTGGCCCAAAGCCGCTGTCAGCGCACAATTTATGTTCAGCATTCTGGATGTGACTTGAGAGGGTTTTCCTAGTGTATCAATACCAAGCATTTCATATAGCATTTCAGATATGCTACAGATTGTTGCATCATCTTGTTCTATCACAACATAACTGATTCTAACAAACACCCTCAATGCTTCAGTTTAGATTCTGTCTGTTTTAAAACACTCAAGTCCTTCTTCTTTGTTATTTTTTCCCTTTGTTTTCTTAAAAGGGAAAACAACAGGATCACATAAGCTTATCTTCTCCTAAGTGATCAGAAGCCGGAGTCAGCAGTACTCCTGCCAAAACACTCTATCCCCTCACACCGGGGGGGGATCGTATGTTGCTCGCTATCTGAAGTCCCGTGGGGGTCTTCCCCCTGACGATACACTCTTCCCCTCTTGAATTACAATCTTACTTAAATTACTAATGGCTCAGCGACACCAACATATTCCCATTCATTTCCACAGCTTTTACAAATACGGTAACATGATTTGTGTTCAAATATAAGCGTCACCATTTCACTTTTTATTATGAATATCATATGTTTGGCAACCTGTCTGACCTTCCTTATGATGATGAATGCCGCAGCAAACAATTTGCTGTATCTTTAAAGAAATGGCCAATTCAATTACATTCTGCCAGAAGCTTTCAAATCCCTCTCTGCCAAACGTCTTTGCTATATCCTGCCACAGACAGCCCATTTGTATTCCAGCACAGTAGGACACTTGTTTTATTGAAGCATACAGTTCTAGTTAGGTACTATCAACAGAGCACTATTTCAGTTCTCCAGCTCTCTGTTCCTTTCTACCCCCTCTAGCCTCGGTTATTAGGATTTTCAATTTTACTGACCAAACGTGTATGCGTTACTAATTACATGCCTGAAATCTAGTAGTTATTGACTGCTACAACAAAATACATTAGTGACCAATTACAGGAGTTCTTGGCAGCAACGGTTATCATTTTAGTGGATTTAATCATTGCACTTAAAGTGAAGCTTGAGATTCCCCTTGAGATTACACCACTAATTGCTTCTGTTTTGCTAGTTACCGCATGAGCTGCTCTGCAAAAAGATGCTTTTTAAATTTCAAAAAGCAGCAAACAGATCAAGCATCCTGTAATGAGTCCTCCTCAATAAAGGCACGGCGTAAATTCATTCATATCACAGTGCTAATCTCCCACACGTATCTCCCTTGTCATCCTCTCTTTCCTTCTCTATTCTTGTTACTTGTGCAAACAGCAATACAGCTGCAGTGCTGTTCACATGAAGTGTGTGTTACTGTAGACACAATAGCATTTCTTTAAACAGATAGTGAGAACGTTGGACCTATTTTAAATTTTAAAAAAAATCATTTTTCCCTTCCCTTAGACCTTTAGGAAATGGAACAAAACAAAACAAAAAACCAAACAGGTAAAATATGTGTAAAAACATTTGTGTATTACACGCACAATGTCACCATCATAGGCTTCCACTTTCCAGGAATCCCTAAAAACAGCCCTCCTCCAAAGAAAGGAGTTTGTACTATAACATATTATTCTTTAAGAGCCCACGACTCCCTCCGGATCCCCACTAGTGATGAATTATCTGGTTTACAGCCTCATAAAGCAGAAGTGTCTATATATTTTAATGCTGAGGCCAACCACAGGACTTTTGTACCTTTCAAATGTAGTGATATACAACTTTCCAAACAGCACTGAAAGGCTGTGACCTTAGGCTTCAGCCAACTGAGACAAGGAGATATCATTTCATTAACGTTTTGGGTCAGATCAAAATAAGTTGTCTTTCAAAGGCAGAAAGCATTGGGGAGGGTTGCACCTGCAGTTCTGTTAGCTGGCTGAGAACAAATTATTTAATTAATAAAACTGTTCAAATAAATCTGGTTTCTTGTTAGTAAAATTTCAGCTGTTGTAGCTTTCCATTACTCAAGTGCCACATGCCAACCAAAGACCTCTCTCAAAAACATACATTAAAAAAATCAATTAAAAATTGCGCATAAGTTTAAACAATCTTAGAATTGTCGCATCCTACATCAACCTTATAAGACTGCAGTAGATTCTAAGTTGATACAGCTCTAGTTAGACAATTAATTGATCTTCATGAGAAAAATATTGTAGAGAAAGCGTTTTAAACCTCCAGAGTCTTCTTGACTATTTTTCAAGCTAACGGAATAGCAGAGTGTAGGATATCTTTAAGAACTGCCAGAAACATACAATTTGATTTACAAAAATAATAACAACCTCCCTGAAACCAACTACCAAAAAAAAAAATGTTGGAGAGCTTCATCCTACAGCATCACAGGGTTCAATCAGTTGGCTTCACTGCAGCCTGTAAACTATGGTACAGAACATTACCTAACAACCCCTGAAAAATAACACGATACATCCACAGAGATTTGCGTCATTGCTACATTTTTTCTGGTTTCACACCGACACGCAGATTTCCACAAAGCTTTTCAGAAGAGGAGGCTCACAAGGCTGCTATATGCAGAATGCTTTCAAAAACATGTCCAGCTCATTTCCATGCTTAACTGAGAAAATCTTGCCCCAGGGCACTCAATTTCTATTCTTCATGAGGAAAAATGTAGGTGATGCAGTAAACTACAAATAACTGGTGACACTTAAATTAGAGCAGAGATCAATCCCATATTCATAAAGGAATATCCTACACAGTGTAATTGGATTATGGCCATCTGTTAGTTCAATAGTTCTTGACTTTTGCCTTCCTCAAACAACAACAGAGGACAATTTTCAGTTAAAAAGTAACATAAAACTGACACGATCTCTTCTTCATGTAGGAGTCACTACTCTGACAAATACTTGAGCTCAGAATGATCGCCTTTCTTCTGTAAGGGAAGGCTACTTTTTCACATGCACAGCTATAGAATCTACATCGTGATTCCAAAATGACAGCAATTGCACCTGGAATTTCTAGTGCTACCTTCAAAATGAGAAAACAGGAAGAAGACTGAAGAAGAAAATATTCTTGAAGTGAACAGCTGAACTTATGTGGCACCCAAAATGCAAAAGGTCAGGAAATACCTGCCTTTCATCACTGTCAGAAGCAATAGACTAAAATATGCAGAGTAGGACTGATAACACAGGAAATAAATGAAAACGTTTGCTATGTGTTAGTACAAAAGTTAAAAGAAGCAAGGCAAAAAGCTCTCTCAAAGGTCCCTTCTGGATTTAAAACAGAGCTGTTTAGCCAATTTCAACTTAAAAACATGCCATTATCATTTAAGAATACTGAATTTCTCTCCTTTAATACACCTTACATCTGTCCATGGTCCCAATTCCTGCAGCCGTGCACACTAAGTGCAAGTTTGACAAGGCACATTATTTGCAGGAACCAGAACCTCAGAGAGAACAACGAACACACCAGAAAGCAACCAGTTATAATACTGCCTCAGGCATTATTTGTGATTCAATACCTAACTCGGAAATCAAAGAATGATAGTGCTAAATGAGACTTGATATATTTCCAAATTGTACAATGAATTTTAAGTCTTAGGTGTATAGCTTACAAACCCTAGCATATTTAAGGGTACATATTTACTTCTCTTTAACATAAAAAAAAATGGAAGATACTTTTTTTTTTGTCTTCTACTCTATTGCAAAGAGAGAAACATGGTGAATACTATGGCAAAATGTAACGTACTTTTTTATGCAGTGACATGACAGATATCAGTTTATGAGTTCATGCATTCAATACAAGAGCAAGATTAAACCATAGAACAGATTTGAAATAAAATGCACTGATAACAAGTTTAGATCAGATTAAGATGGGAGAATCTCAGATGAGAAAAAGAGCCTGTAAAATTTAATGTAGATACCAGTGAGAATATTCAACTTACTGAAGCCTTCCAAAACTAAAAATAATTCTTTTAACATGATAAATGCCAGCAGGAAGAAAGCCTTCAGCTCTGGCAATTGTTTCAGAAAATTCAATTAACTTGCCCATTATTAGAAATGTTACCAGTAGAAAGAAGTTTCATGCTATGCTGTACTTATCCGCTTATTATAATTACATGTCTTCCATATATTAATATATATATGAATAAATAAATTAATTAAATAATACAACAAAGTATCTTTTTGACCTGTCGAATAATTTATTGTTACCAAAATAATGCTTGGATTGCCTGGCAAGGAAGCAAGCCGAATAACTGCTAGAGCTGAAAAATACTCTTCTTTCCTTGCCTTTTAAGAAACTTGTGTAGGTTGGGTTTGGGATTGTTGGATACCTTCCAAAACCTAGGAAGGTCTGCCACATGCTCCATCAAAACTGATGGAGAAAAACTCCCCTTGCCCTATTTTAATGGAAGCTAATCCAAGTGAGACAATAGCTTTTGTCTCAAACAATGTGAAATGCAGCCTTAGCAAGACAACCATACTAGGCCACCACCACAAAGTCTTCTCAGCCTCCATTCTCTGATGACATCACAATGCAGCCTCTTTTTAGGACTTCAATCCTACAGAACCTCAGTGCCTCACTGTGATTCCATCTGACAAGACTGAGTTTAAGAAACAGGTCACTCAAACTCAGCATTTAGTCTCAAAATAAAGAGCTGAAAAGGCAAAACACCAGAATACCAGTCTTGCATATAATCTACATTTAACTTAATGGAGGCTTTAGGTGTACCAATAAAATGTACTGAAGGTTGCTGTATGCTGCATTCCATTTAGCTAGCCCTACTAATTCTAGTTTTTTTCAATCCAAAAGCCAAACTATTGTCTCAACTAACACTATGCAGGTTAGGTGAGAATATGCTTAAAAACAGTCAACAGTTTCCATATTATTTCCACTAGTAAAGCTAGTTTTCAGTTAAGCATTCACTTACTCAGGTGCAAGTGCAGTCAAGCTCCCCAGTTTCCCCTAGACTTTCCCTTCAGGCCAGTTTTATCCTTAGGTACCTGAGAAAAATGGAAGAACAAAATCAATTTATGTAACTTCTTTTAAATTCCTCCCTTGACTATATCAATTCTTATGACCGAAAATTATCAGCAATTTATACTTTTTCTATCAGGATTTTTTCCCATCAGTTTGCTTAACCAGGAGAAAACTCAAGGCTTTTGTTTTCTCCGCAAAAGACAGTTTTTTTTATTTCACCAGTTCTAACTTTTTTTAGACTCGGTACAGCCTTAAAGGAAAGAGTTTTCTGTCAGAAACCTCATATAAACACCACCCAGTAGAAGATGGGATTGCACGATTTAGGTATATTTCATCTCTTGTTTTTAGGAGTACAAACAGAAAGAAGCACAGTAAAGGCTTTGTTAGAGACAGATTGAAGCTACCTTGAAACTGTTAACATGTGAAAGAAGAAAAACCTACATACCCAATTACCACTTGAAAAATTGAAAGGTTTGTGTACAGGTGCACTGTCAGTTAAGGAGGAGCTAAAAAAATAAAGTTATTCTACTTTCTCCTGGCACTAGCATGAATTAAAGAAACATTTCAAAACATGCTATTCAACCATATGGAGTCAATTTTTGCAGACATATGGAGCTCCAATTAAATAAGTGTGGCTTACTGACACAAAAGTCCACCTGCACATATTCAAATTTTCCAGAATTAGACCATCTAATTTAGACCAGTCCATCTAACAATAACAGAGCAGAAAAGCAATGCATTTGATATGACACAACTGAAGCTCTGCATTTTAAATAGTAATCACTACCTTACTTTTGACCATGTTCAGAACACAACCAAATTAGAAAGAAAACAAAGATGGAATTAGTTTCCCTAAAATGCAATTAAAATTACATGAACTCAAAATAAAATTATTTTTAGCCTTCTCCATCACGCAAGTAAACATATCATCCTAAAAGTCACCAAGATACTCTTTTTCAAAGAATTTACTAGAAGTCAATCAAAATTTCAAAACCAACTATAACTATAGAATCATAGAATCACCAAGGTTAGAAAAGACCTCCAAGATCATCCAGTCCAATTGGTCACCTATCACCAACAGTTCTCACTAAACCATGTCCCTCAGTACTAGATCTAAACATTTCTTGAACACCTCCAGGGTTGGTGACTCCACCACCTCCCTGGGCAGCCCATTCCAGCGCATGACCACCCTCTCAGAGAAGAAGTCTTTCCTAATGTCCAACCTGAACCTCCCCTGGCGCAACTTGAGGTCATTCCCTCTATTCCTGTTGATAGTTACATGGGAGAAGAAGCCGACCCCCACCTCACCACAACCTCCCATCTGGCCCCATGGACTTGTGGCAGTCCAGGAGGAGTAGCAGGTCTCCAACTATTTCCACCTCAATTGTGGGGGATTTATTCTGAACTCCATCTAAGACTTCCAGATCAGTGGATAGAGTACCCCAAGGATAATTGGTCTGACTTTTAAAGACAGATTTAAAGAAGGAATTGAGAATCTCAGCCTTTTCCTTATCCTCAGCAGTCACATTCCCCACTGCATCAAGGAAAGGATGGAGATTCTCCTCAGCCCTCCTCTTACTGTTAATGTATTTGTAAAAAAGATTTTTGCTCTCTTTTACCTCAGCGGCCATGTTGAGTTCAAGCTGGGCTTTTGCCTTTCTAATTTTCTCCCTGTGCATCCTAACAACTTCTTTGTGCTCTTCCCGAGTTGCCCATCCCTTCTTCCACAGGAGGTAGATTCTCTTTTTCTCCTGGAGCCTCAGGAAAAGCTCCCTGTTCATCCATGC
This sequence comes from Numida meleagris, assembly GCF_002078875.1. Taxonomy (NCBI): domain Eukaryota; kingdom Metazoa; phylum Chordata; class Aves; order Galliformes; family Numididae; genus Numida; species Numida meleagris. The sequence continues at coordinate 122,997,421 of NC_034409.1, forward strand.
CGGTGTTCCTCCCCGCTGGCTCATCCTGCAGCACAGGAGGACAGCCTGTTCCTGCGCCTTTAAGACTTCCTTCTCGAGGAGTGACCAGCCTTCCTGGACCCTTTTAATCTTCAGGACTGAATCCTGAGGGATCCTCCTTACCAGTGTCATGAACAATTCAAAGTCCACCCTCTGGAAGTCCAAGGTAGCAGTTTTGCTGCCCCCACTCCTGACTTCACCAAGAATCGAGAACTCTAACATTTTGCGGTCACTCTGTCCAAGACAGCTCCCAACCTCCACATCTCCCACCAGACCTTCTCTATGTGCTTTATAGCTTTTAAATTTTCTTTTGCATATTGAGCCCCCAGATTTTCCCAGAATAAACATATGGAAAGCATACATTAAAAAAAAAAGTCAACAAGTTATATATAAATGCTAACATCCTCAAAACTCTAAATAAGAAAGGCGTCTGATGAGGTAGAAACTAACACATTATTAAGGCAAATATCATAAAAGTCCAAATCTTAATTTTATTAAGTATTCCCTGTTAATTTGGCTCCCTGCTCATATCCATTCTTTTTATTAGGAGATGATATGCAATTGTCTTCCACAGGACCCCTACCTCACTCAGTGAACACAGTAAATAGAAGAAAACGGAATACTGAAAATCTGTACATTAACAGAATTACATATGACCATGGCACAGCTCTACAATTTATCTACTCCAGGGTTTTCTGTTCTGTTTCAGAGCAGTACTCTGAAGACAGGCATGCTAGCTCTCCCAGAGCTTCTCTCTGGTACTGCCATAACAACAGATTGCATTGCAGTCCCCCACGAGGTACACCGTATGATCTCCATAGACAGTGATCTTAAAGAACAAAACTTTTGAATTAAGATTATTGCAAACTTTAATCTCAGTCAAAGATTCCTAAAATTCAGTTATCAGAGCACCCAGCCTTACACAATACTTTTAATTATCCAGGGAAGTTGTACTTATCTCCTCAACTAGGTGAGGCATCTTTCATTTCTTGTAGCACATCATCCCATTCACTGCCTGTCTCTGAAGTTTCCATGATCCATCTCCTTTGTTGAACAATTTTCATACACTTCATACACTTGTGCTCCTACAGCAGGGACCATATAGTTCCAAGATTGTGTAACTTAAAACCACATCATAACATCCAAAGATGCTCAGTTAACAAGCTCCGGACAACCTTAAATCTTCACTTTCCAGCTCTGCAGTGAACGCTTTTTGTAACTCTAACAATGTTCTTCAAGACCACTGCTTTCTGAGCTTGGTTTAATTTCCAGCTCTTGTAAAGAAAGCATGAACTGAAAAGGAGAAGTTCCTGCTTGTTCAGTACAGATACCCCAAGCATCCCACAGAACTCAGCCACCTCTCCTTCTCATCCAAAGTTGTACCCGTGCCATCACCTGGAGCATTTGCCACCATCCCATCACATTCCTTGCCATCAGGCTCAGCCTTCTTCTATTTCTGATCTCAGTCCTGTCTCTTTAGAGCAGCTGCTTTGTTCTCATCCACTTCACATTACTCCCCCCAACCAGAATTCCAGTTCCCGTTAGTTTCCAGCTCTCAAGCACTACCTTTCCTTTTAATCTCAGCATCATCTCTCAGCTTCTGTCCCCTTCACTTTTAGATCTGATGACTCTTTCACACCACTTTTTACTTTACAGTGGTTTTCCCACTGCTTTACTCTCCCTCTCAGCCTCCTGCACTTGCCTCTTACCCTCTCAATTTTGAGATTTATTCTCAACAACTAACTCCCTGTCTTACCTGTATTTCCTTTCCTGGCTCCCTACACAGTCTTTTTGATTAGCGTGCCATAGACATGGCTGCTGTGCTGTATGCTGAACTCACTTCCAATGATGCATGTTAAAAGAGATCTGTACGAGAGCTTATGTGCAGGAACACTTCATTTGAGGATCCCAGAAGGACCTGGGCAGAAGATAAGCAATGCAGTAGTGCTATCTCTGCAGCAGCAGAATTTTAGGCACTTAAATCCCTTGCTACAGAAACACATATACAGAATCTACTTAGATGTCAAAGCAGCTATATGAAGGTTTCGAGGACTGCAGGCTTCACTCTTGAGTTTAGATTAACACCATATACACTGCAAGATTAATATATATGTATATATTTAACCTAATCCTCCGTTTCTACAGAGAGCCCAAGTTAGACAGTCTAAATCTTAATCTAAACTTAGTCTATACTGCAGTTAATACAGATATAGTAGTACTGTGTAAGTAATTCTCCTGAAGACAAAAAAACCAACTTGATTTAACTGAGCATAGTACATACTGGGGAGGGGGATGTTCTCGGGACTATTTACCAAGAATAATTGTGCTTATTCCACTGCACGAAACTAGCTGATAGCATACATCCATCTATATTTTTTGCCAGAAAGCACAAACCAATCACAGATCTCTCCTCATCTCCAACAGCTCTCCCTTTTTTGGGGGAGGGGCTTAAAGGGGTTAAGTCTGAACTTAAGATGATTTCCTACAGCAGAGAGAGGCTATTTCCTCCAAAATGTAAAACAATAAAGAAAATTAAAAGGCATTTGATTTATTGCATAATAATCCTATTTTTAGAAAAGCTCAAGTAATTGGGTTGTCAACCATTGGGTTTGTATCAAAGAACTTGGAGTAAATGAACACAAATGTAAGCTGCAATTTCATTAAGAACATTTTTGCCACCTTTGAATACACAAAAGTAGCTCTCTGAATTACTTCATGACATCACCACTATTTCTAACAGGCCCCTTTTACAAAGAGGCAACACAGACCTTAACATAGATTTGTATACGTCATCGCAGCTTCTTGGTATGATTCTTCCTAACGTGGTTTACGTGTATACCCTAAATCTGTCAGTTCTCCCACTAATCTGCCCTCCTATCTATTTCTTCTTTTCTCTTAAATATTTATCTCATGCAACTCCGCCTCTTCCGGTCATCTCCCTATGTTTGTTTCCTCCTGTTCCTCTTAATTTCCTCACTGAAATACAACTCAAATTTCAGTGATAAAAGAATGCAGTTGCCTTTCCACAAAGAATAATCAGTACATCAGGGGGCACAACCTACACGTGCTGCAAGTGCTGCAGCAGTTTTTCCTTAGCTTTAATACAGTTCAGGACTGGTGCATCAGAGAGGTGAATGGAAAAGAAAACACTAAATAGGTATAAATGAAAACTTTAGATTAATCTTTCACATTACCTCGGCGAGTAGCTTCCTAACATTTACCATCTTGTTTGCTGTAACCTGCATATCAATTGTCCAGATTACAGAACTTCTGGAAAAAGATAAATCTGGAAGGGTGGCAAATGTATTTAAAAGCAGCTCTGTTTCTAATTGATACCCGGAGCTTATTGTTATCTTTACACTTATTCTTCTTCTTATTGCTCCTATTATTCTTCCTCCTCTACTCATTGTAATACACAGGGTCACATTTTCATGGAACGCTGCACATGCTGTTCTGCTTCATGTGCTGGTAAATTGTGTTTAAGTCTTGGGTTTCTTTCCCAAGGATTCATTTTAAAGAAATGCAAAAAATCACATAGCTTTTCTACATTGTTTCCTGTAAGCCACCATGCTTTCCCTTCTCTGGATAGTACAGAAGTTGGTCACATTTCTCTTCCGCCTTTCTCTGCCACAGCACCAGGTCCAGGCTCCTCTTCATCCAAGTGCAGTCCCATTCCCTTGCTGGACAACAACCACAGTCTCTGCTGCACTCCCAAACAACTGATGGGGTCTGCTCCTGAACCTTCCAGCAAGCCTTCAAACACTGAGCACGCCAAGCAAGTGATTCTGCGTTTGTGTGTTTGTGTAAAATTGAACACTTTTACAAAAGAGGAAGGGCAGCCTCTCTCTTTGGGGTGAAATTTTCAAACACAGCCTCAGGATTAAGTTAAAGAATTCTCACGGCCTTTAATAAAACATGTGCCACTGAGTCTCATTCTTCATTTAAAAAATCTCAGCCTAAGTGGAAATATGTAGATTCAGTGAAAAAAACACATATCCCTGATATACTGCTGCTGCAGAACTGAGTGGTCAGTCAGTAGCAGCACACTTAGGGAGTACAGCTAAATTATTCGAGTCTAGAAGGTGTCTGCTAAAGAGGAATTCCCCTACGTCTTCATTCTTTCAACGGTGAAAAAGACATTATCTGAAATAAAATCGGTATGCTAAAATTACACTTTATATTTAAAAAACAAATTATGCGTAATATTTATGCACACTACAAGAAGCCAGAGCTCCAACAAACATTCTGGTATCTGAGAGATAAAAATTAAGTATAAAAGCAGTATCATCAATGAAGGCAATATTTACAAACAAATCACTTGTTCCTTGTTCAGCCACTCTTGAGTTAAGTACACTTCAATGCTGAAAGTGATATCCAATTATCCTCACCTGACCTCACATGAAACAGGGAAACAAAAATGCTCAGAACACGTGGATCTTGCTGATAAGCACCGAAATGGTACATGTCAAGATAACATAAGATGGTATTCAGTCTTACTTCTGAAGAGGTCTCAAATAGTGACAGCAACACATTTAATGTTGTACCAGCTCAGCCACCAGTTTTGCCCGACCCTGCAAATCCACCAGCAGGACTGTTGCTGTGAGCCATGACTTTGGAAGTAGGCTTCATAACCTAAATAATCCAAAGGCTGTAACGCATACAGAAGCCAGTTATTGCTGGCTTATTGATGCTTAATTAAAAAAAAAAAAAAATTAGGCCAAGTGACCAAAAAAGACACAAAACAAGTTTCAGATTTTGTTTCTGCACACTTTATGGAAACATTCTCCTCCATTTATTTTATCATCTCCCAGTCCTCAGCATCCACAGTGGTACAGTGTTTACATTTCAATTTCTGCTGGGAGGGACCTGAAAAAGAGAGAGGGCTACCCCACAGCCTGCCATGCCAGGGAGGCCAGGAAGGGCCTGTACAAAGGCAGGTTCGCCCCACTCTCCCCGCACATCCCCAGTAGGAAGTTGAGTCCCCCTCACAACAGCAAGGAGGGCCTGGGCCCTGCCATGGTCTGCACAGCTGCGTGAGGTAAGCGACGGATGGATTCCTGGCACGGAAACGCATCTCTGTCTTCATGACGGAAGTGTGAACTGCACCAGTTTAAATCTTCCATGAGATATTTTTCTTTTTGGGTAATAAATAGTTTTTCAGCTCAATAACCTTCATGCAAAATCTGCACAGCTAACCCAGAAAAGGCTTTTTTACTCAAATAAGAGGATTTCAGTGTTACAGCTATAGCAATTACAGCCTGGCTTATGCTGGTTACCTTACTCACACAAGCAAGCGCTAGAACTTCTCAGCAAACATTTAAGCACAAGTGATCTGGGTTTATATGTTGTACAGCCTAAAGCTAATAGATTTAACATTTCTTTGATCCTCGGGCTTCACAGTTCACTGAGATGTGGGAGAGAGGAAGTGCTGGAGGCCTGTAGTTTCAGCAACCATTAATTATAGGAACTCATCATGAAGGGCATTGCTGGAAACTCACTTCAGACCATCTGAAAGTAGTGGAGATAATCCCATGGTTTAAATATAAACAGCACAGTTGGAGTCACACAGTTGCTAACAAAAGACAAGCTCTTGGTGCACTTTTATTCAGATCGACGATCTGTAGGTGCTGAACAGAGGTGAAAGAACTTTGTCAGAGTACAGGCCCCTTCAACCAAAACGTATTCCCTAGTGTGTTTTTCTTATCTCAAAGTAAATTATAAATCACCTTAACTGTCTACTCTACTATAAATATTATGGCTAAAATTTTCAAGAGACTGGCTATTAAGTTTCATCAGCAAAGCTAAAGTACACTCTTCGGAATTCAACTCATTTATTGAAACAGAATTCATCCTAAAATGGAGCTTCAGTCTTTTTAGGGGAAAAAATAAAGGTGATGTTCAATTAACCCCTATAACAAAATTATAACACTAGTGAGCTATTCAAAATTATTTCTCTAATTTTCAAATAGTTTGTACAAAGCCACATGGCAAGCTATTGGTAAATGCGGGTATAATTTCTTGCTTGCCTAACCTACTTTCCTAAGAGTTTTCCACTGCCTAACAACATGTTTTATAAATAATCAAGTTTGTATTATAGTGATCGCCTGCAAGAATCAATTTTTTATTATGGTAATAGTCACGTACAGCACGGAGTCTTTTTCACAGTCAGCTGAACATTTGGTGGCACGATATGGCCTGAGCCAAAAAAAAACAATAAGGCTTTTACTTTGTAATCTGGCCCTTCAGTGAAACTCTGAAGAGAAACTTTCTCTTTAAATCCTGTCCAGCATAAAATCTAGAAAGCTGTACTCCAGCCTTTACCAGCTGCTTTCTCTGTGACCTTAACTAACTAATTTAGAAACAACACTTCTTCCTCTTGCACACTTAGCAGGAAGCAGCTATGCCATGAATGTGTTATAAACACTACGTGACTCTCCGGCTGTACGGCTTTACGAAAAACAAGGCAACCTACTGGAAGCGCTGCTGTTTACCATTCTCTACCTCATGCCCACATTCTGATGACTTAATTCAATACCAAAGTTAGATTGTCTGAAAGAATTTCACATCTCATTTTCCTGCCTTATTTCCCCTTTCAGTCTGTGGTCTTTGATGGTATGCTGATTTCCCTGGAAGTTCACTTTCTCACAGATGCTGCAAATGCAACGGCAGAGGGATAACCAGACTGCAAGACATCACTTACTGGGAACATTCCTTCCAGAGAATAGGACAAGCCAATACATATACCCTTCAGACATCATTACAGAAAAACTTATGCAGACAAAACAGCAAAATTTTAGTAGTGGAAAGGCTGCAACATCTCGTATGGATCACCAGCATGACATTTCGACGTATGCCTCAACATAGCTCAAAGGCACGGGACTGTCGCTCCACAATGGATGTGAAACTGTAGGCAACTATGTAATGAATGCTCAGTCCCAAAATTTCCATAGTATATCTGTTCCTTGTGCCCTGAACACCACAAAACCCTTTTCAACAACCTACAAAAAGCATAATAGCTATAGAAAAAGCTATAATTACAGAATACCATAGAGAGAGAAACAGATATTGAGGGCATCGGCCATATCCTATGTCTTTATAATAGCAGTGATTTTTTTTTTTTTAAATTGCAAAGTAACAACTACTCCTAAATTATCACAGGAAGTGGACCACGTATCACACAACAAAAGAGGATAAAAATATCTGTCATTCTGTGCCTATTTCTCCATGGGGAGCCATTCATCCCTGATCACAGATACTGTAATCAGTTCAATGGCGAACGTGAGAAAATGAGGGCAGAAGTGAGTACAAGCAAGCTGTTATTAAAGGGTTTGGGAGAAGAGCAGGAAAAATATACTTCTTATACACGTGCAACCACTGGAAACCATGAAGTATGCTGTTAGTGCCAAGTAAATTTAAAGAAAACAAACAGTTTCAGTTTTCCTTCAGACCCCTTGGAGACCTCAATACTTCAAATCCAGACTTAACTTCCTACAGTCATCCCAGATTAAAATCCCCTGAACGAGTTACTAAATTCACTCTTAAAACTCTTAAAATTCAGGTTCTTTGCCCCACTGTCCTGTTCAGAAGAAATGGTTAGGAATGTTCTCATAATTTATTGCCTAAATTCATTTAGAAGCTATTAATAATACCAGTATCAGACACAATGGTTACATGCTAGATGAAACAGTTCTTTCGCCCTGATGTTTATCTAATTTTATTTACAAAGAATATCTTTATCCTCTCTTTCTCAGCCTTCACATTTGAGCAAGCTTAACAACAGAATCATTCTAATTTGCACTTTGAAAGCTAAGCACTCCATTACTCTGACCAGCCTAGAAGTCTGTCTTTGTACCTGTTCTAATTTAAGGCCATCTTTCCTGACTGTAAGTGAAAGCATCGGACACAATATTCCAAATGAGGTCCCAGAATTTTTTTGTAAAATACTATTAGCATTTCTCCCTCTCTCTACAAAATATCACATCTAATGCATTGTATGAGCACATTAGCCCTTCACACAGCTGCATCACACTGGTGGCTTAGAGCCATCGTAGTGGCATTATCAGAGCACTTCACCTAACTCAGATTGTTACAACCATTAAATCACCTACACAACATCCTACCATGTTAACAGATGTTCTTCTCATTTTAAACATTTGCATATTGAGATAAAGACCAGAATGACCTGCCTGAGACTAGACACGGGGGGCCTGCAGAGCTGAATTAGCAACCGAGACCTTCTGATCTGTAATCCTAAATACACACCTCCAAACACTAGCAGCTAACAGATGAACTACACAGAGCACAGTAACAAGCCTCCTCGTGTTATTTCATGCCAAATGCCCACATCTGCACTCAAAAGTAATTTCTAAATGGACAGTTACAGATGGCCATTTCTCTGCTATACCATGTAATTGCATTAGGGTGGTGAGGAGCTGCACAGAACATATCCAGAAAGGTCAGACCTCATGGACTCATCACTGCTCACTCTCACCTTCAAGTCCTCATCTGGCACTGCAAGTGCCTTTTTGTGGTGATCCCACAAAAAAACCCTACATTTCAGGTCACCCCTCCTACACATACATGCACTCAGTCGCTGGAGCAAAAGCTCCTCGGTTACAACCGCTTCTACCAAAGTTCATGCTTATACTGATGTACTATCCTGAAAAATGTTTTCAGGATTCTGAATATTCAATTTGAATGCTATTCTTATTCTGGAATTTATATCATACTTGACCTGTAAGCTACAGGTCAAAATAAAACTATAAAAATTTTTTTCTAAAATGCAGCAGTGCGAATTCAAAGGAGCTGACTGGTAACAAAGCAAAGAGCTTGACGGTTCCCACACAAGTTAGCGTATTGTAGATGTTCACATCACAGTGTTAATTTCTTAATTATCATCAAATACTCCCAATGCCAACTTATTCCCACTAACAAAACCTATCTTTGTGAGAAGTTTCCCTGGAATATGACCATTACTAGAACTCAGAAGAACATGATTTAGTTTCCCTTAAAGCTTGGAATCTCTTAATTGCCTCAGAAATGCCATGCATGCTTTGCAGTCACATTCTAAAAGGTACTTCTTCTCCCAAGCTAGCAGAGCCAGCGGCATCCCCTCAGGTAATACACAGGAGTCTTTATCTTTAAATAAAGCAGGCATTCTGGTCAAACAACACACAATCACTTCTTCTAAGAAAAAAAACGATCCTAGTTATAGTTGAACTTGGTTTCTCTTTTTTTCTCCGATATTCATGTACCTTAAACATCCCACGTTAGGACTGTATTATGAGCTGTTCCCCACACATGAACATGCTCACAAATGTATAAGGTGGATGGGATGACTTCTACTGGTACCTGGTGGTGTAAAAATCGATATTAACAACAATGCTGCACAACAATGAAGGAGTATAGCTGTGCAAAACCTTGAGCATTACCTCAGATCAGCCGTAGTTTAACATACTCACAACATCACTTCTACAGATGAAATATAAATACCTTCCAGAAATTTATCTCTTCAGAGCACCTTCATCCATCACTGAAGAAAGGAGAAACAACTGAATGAAGCACTTGACTGCTGGTCACAAGTAAGGGAGTGTATGTATTCCTCACAGCAGTTATCCAACAGCCCAGTAGTGGGGAAAAGATAACTCCATGGTGGCTTAATGCCTGCCTTTTACTTTACAACCAAAGTGCTGAAAAAGCCATCACACAGCCAGTTATGACAACTCTGCTGAAGCACCATCTCATACTATGCTGCAGCAACACCCAGTATTTTATTAATCTGCAGTAGTGCAATTTGCCCCAGGCTATAAAGATAGTTTTCAGTCAGCTTTCTGTGTCACATGCACTCCTTAACTAGATTTGAACATATCAATTTGGCCCTTCTTTTCTGGATGATAGAAAAGGTTATGCTTCATTGAAATTGTAGAAAAGTATCAGACACAATTCTGGTTAGGCTTTTGGTATACGATACATGGAATATAAAATACACACACTTTTGATTAAGTATACACTTGACTTATGCCAACAAAAAGTAAGCAATTTGAAAACCGGGACAATTATCTCCTGATGTTTGCAGTTGGGATCTAGGTAGACAATGTTTATACATTACAGACCGTAAGTCTTGTAAAACAGAAGTATATTTCATATTTCTAATACGGAATCTGCATGCTGAAAACCAGCATGACTTCAAGATTATTTGAAAAATTATTTCTGCTTGCATCTAACTGCATGTACCTCTTGGAAAAGTCCTGCCAGCAGAAGCCACCCATGTTCCTAGTTGGAAAGTATATAAGCCAAGACAGATTTGCAAATAAAAACATGTAGTTTGCATGTATACAAATACATACATGCATTAAGCAAATGGTAAAAGAAACATTGCAGTTTGCAAGCAAAAGTGAGCAGGCAGTGTTTCAAGCTGATACAGTGGTTCCAGTATTACTAAGGTCAAGAATTAAAGTGATTTAGAGTAAATTACCCCTACTGGCCAGGGATGATACACAAGGACGTTTGCACTGCTGCCTTGTGGTGCTTGATCTTTCAATCAGTTTCTCAAGAATATCAAATTATCTTTATCTGATCACTGTTTACTTTTGAAGTTAGCATGAAAGAAACAGGCTTTTAAGATCACAACAGATTTGAACAGATGCCATTATCATCAAAACTTCAATTTTTACTCACTAAGTCCCACTCACTCTCTATGAATGACCTCACTACTTTACCTTTTAATTTTTAGAACCATGTATTTGTCAAAATCATCAGAGTAAGAAAAAGATGAAGCACAGGCCCAACACAGAGCCTGCATCTGTGTTGAAGAGCCTAGTTCCTCACTCCCTTCAAATTCAGGGAGTCCATACATCCTAAACGTGCGTTTATCTACAGCACACTCATTTCTACCCGAGAGTCAAGAGTGTCTTCCAATTAATGTATTTTGTGAGGCATGTATGCATTTGAGTGATGTTTGAGGACGTATAGGTACTAGCCAGCATAAGGACTTAGCATAGGCAAATTTCAGGTGAGAAAATAACCTGCAGACATGAGCTTATACAGTATAAAAGCCACAAAAGGAAACAAGAGACTATAGAAGGACCTCTCAAAAAGATGACACAAGACACATCAAGTCTCTGCACCAGGTAGATGCAGTCTCTTAGGGACACAATACAGCAAAGAATGGGGAAGTATATTGAAAGTATAGGGAAATTTCCACAGAATAACACACCAGATGTTTAACACACCACCTTGGATGCTGAGAGAAAGAGTTGCAGCTTTGCTGAAAGATCAGCAGAATTGTTTGCATTACTTCGAAACTTAATAAATCCTCATGAATTGGTTGGATCTAAATACCTGCTGATGTAGTTCCAGCCAAACAGTGCAATAGTTTTTTGTTAGGGAAAGAGAGTCCAAATATTAAACTAGGCAAACCCAATGAAAAGCAGAAAGTATCAGTGTGGAAAAAGGAACATTCTAAAATACAATTTGATATTATTCTTCTAGGACCTACTGATGAAGAAACAAAATAAAGACAAACATAATTTCACAGGAATTCTAATCTCTGTATATTTGATTTAACACACTGCTATAGCGCACGTCAGACTAAACAGCCCAGTCAAGACCTCTGAAAATGAACCAAGACATATGAAGAGACATATTCTGCATAGTAAGAACAACTTCTGAAAGGCTTTGTTTCAGATTAAGTCACGTGGGAATGATTTCTCCTTCAGTAATTCTTTATATAAAGATAAGAGAGGTTTTAAAGCATAACTGTAGGACACCTTTACAGTTCTGAGAGCCAACGATTCAATTTGTGCATTTCTTACTATATGCAAATGAGTGACTATTTACCTCACCAATCTCCATGTCTGTAAAAGTGCTCATCTGAGCAAGCTTCATGCTTCCTTTGGTGTTTGCAAGATTAGGTTTTTGTGATTACATGAAAAATGGGTCAAACATCTATTCACAAAAAAAATCCAGGCCTGAAATGGAAATCTTATTTAGTTAAGGAAACAGAAAAAAAGACGCCAAATACTACTTATTTACCTTGGCATCTCTATGCTTTTATGACCAAACATGCTAACAGCTGTGTACATCACAATTATCCTAAACACTGACGATAAAACAAAAGCTATACTTCAGTGCAAGCGACTCTACGGCACCTTTCACAGGCACTGAATTCCCTGAAAATATCAGTGAATATAAGATGCTTACATGCAGAAGAGCCGAAAAAAGATTTCAAATTTCCCTGAAACATCACCTGCACTAGAGACCACCGGCTGGATGCCGCTTTAAGTCACTCACATCCCAGTCAAAGTTAGAATGCTAACACAGTAGCAAGGGATAGTAAAAAAACCACATCAGTGTGTTGCTTTCAATTAAACCCTGTTGAGACTGGGAAAGGCAACCATGAAAATAAGTAGAGAAAGACTGCACTCCAGATTACTTCTTTGCAGGATACCCACGCTCCTTTCCACATGTGGAGAACACTGAAATTTTTCAAGAGAAACTTATTAAAGTAAAAGCAATTACCAATGAAATGATGGGTCTTCCATTAAAATTATTTCCTTTAAAACATTTGAATATGAATTTTTACAGTTCTTTTTCAGTTTTGTGTTCTCGTCTTCTATGCTTCTTCCTCCCAAGGAAGCAGAGAAAAGTTGAAGAAAGCAAAATGTTTAAAAATAGCACAAGACACAATTTTTTTGCAAGGGTTTCAGATTTCTATCCCATTTAGTCCCAAGGAAATTTGATTTTTTCTTTCCTATCTTCATTTATTCTACCTTTTGCAGGGAGTATTTTGCATGTTGCCAAAACAGCCCGTACCAAAATTCCTGCAGTCTAACAGCCCGGTTGACCCTACCAAGTTTTAAGGAAAGAAGAGTGGGTTTTCTTGTGTAACACACAAGCACAGACACAAAACATGCCTGCTAAAAGAGCAAACCAAAGAATGAAACCCTCTGATCAAAGTGATGGTATTATCATGTGATATTACAGTTGGAACCACAGCTTGAAAATAACAAGGGGATCTTCTTCATCTCAAACTGTACGTGTACTGTGGTTAAGATATTAGTGGGCAAGCGGAAAAGGAGAATTCCCCATGATCTCTGCCACTCCACACATTTTTATCAGTATTACGTTGCAGTCTACATCAGCTAAATCATTCTCTCGAGCTGGTGCAGAACTGACTCCAGGTTTCACCTTTTCCCACCATGGCCCAGATTTATAGAGGATGCTCTGACAAACAACTATCGTTTCTCCAGTGACCCGCTGGCAGCAAAGAGCTGAGCCCTGCAGGACACTGTTTGCCAGTCATTACTCAGTGACTCTTCACAACAAAAGTGCAACTGAAAAGAAAATGCAGCATCAGTCAGTAGTCATGAATTAAGAATCAACACTTTAGCAATAAAGGCTGCCTCCTAGAAAAATGAGTGATGTTTTGAACACCGTATACTAAATGTGCACTGCTTTATGTATTTCAGAGCCACTGTTTATCAGGCAAAGTAGGTGTTTATATGGAACCAGTTTAATCCCAAATGGAAATGTGATTTACTTGTAAATGCTGTTATTACTAGGGTCTACAGCATAATGAATATAGACTTAAAAAAAAAAAAAAAACACAAAAAACCAATAGTGATTCTGATCAAAAGAGCTCTCTGGGCACAAAAGCTTTTATTTTCAGATAATCCAAGGTAAGAGCATAATACCGTCTCACAAAAGTATAAATGCCGCATGTACTTTCCTGTATTTAGACATTCATGCACTAGAGATTAAAAGAAGTGGCAAGATGTAAAGTCTGTGAAAGAGTAATTTTCTTGACCTTAAAATAAAATTTAAAAAAACATTTAAAAAAAAGAAACCATGGTAGAGGGGAGAAGTTTCCCTCCTACAGCTACAGAATCATAGAATCACTGAGGTTGGAAAAGACCTCTAAGATCATCTGGTCCAACCACCAACCCATCCCCACCATGTCTCTCAGTGCCATATCCACACATTCCTTGAACACTTCCAGGGACGGTGACTCCACTACCACCCTGGGCAGCCTGTGCCACTGACTCACCACCCTTTCTGAGAAGCCATTTTTCTGAACATCTAACCTGAACCTCCCCTGGCACAACTTGAAGCCATCACCTCTTGCCCTATCGATTACTTCTCATCCTCTCATTTAATCCTTCCTTTACTTCTTCCCTAGCACAAGACTCGACAAGATAATATAATATGGTCCCATTTTAAGCGGAGGTTCTCAATTGTTCAAGCAATGAACTATATACCAAGAGTTCAGGAATCTTGGAAATTAAAATACGTGAGATTTTCCACTGATTTCTAATTAGCAGCTCTTGATGAATCACCATCATCATACTACTTCAGAACATTGAGAGCCTTCAGTGCATGCACAGTAAATCGTCAAGTTGGGATACTGAAGTTGCTGGCTCTCCAGGGGGATAAAGTAGAGTGAACCTTAGGCTGCTATGAGGCACAGTTCCTAAAGAACTGGCCCAACAGCTGGCTGCAGCACTGCCACTCCATGCAGTACATCTAAGCAGACACTGATGGCAGGAAGAACCTTATGCAAACCACGTCTACTTTAAGGGGAGACTAGATTAAAAAAAAATACTTAAAAAATGATGCTTATTATGGACTACTATTAATCTGAAGATCTGAATTCAAAACACCAAAATTTACATGAAAAAACAAAAGTAAAAAGCCTTAACAATGAAATAAGGCTCCATTTGTTTTTAGGAAGCTCAACACATGATGAAATAGCACACCTCCCATTTTTAAACTCCAGTTCCACTACATCACACTTGGAAGTTCTAATTGAGTTGTAAAAAATGCTGCTGCCAAATCTGTTTTCAGTAACTGCAGGAAGCTTGCTTGTATACAGAGAGCAGCCCATCCTAGATCCTTCAGTGGAACCAAAATAATTCCTCATTTAATTGCTTCTCTGTACTTCTCTGCTTCTCACTTCGCGAATGTTGGGGCTGTGTTTTTGGGGCCAGGCAGGCAGGCTTCTCTCACAGCCCAGTGACTGACTCCCTGAGGCCCACCATCCGCAGCAGCAAGTGGGCAGCAGGCTCCCTGCCCCAGGGCCTCTCTGCTGCCCCAGGTAGGGGCAAGCACTGCCAGACCCTTCATACTGAGCAGCAAAAGGCAGGCACTTGTCCATACACTTTGACACTGGGGAACAGCCGTGACTCCAAAAGCGCCAGCACACCCACCAGTTTCCCAGCTGCTGAAACCAAGGAGGAAGAAATAGTGCACATTTAGCTCCTCTCACACATGCCAGGTGGCAGCTGGTGATGAACTCATGGTACCTCATGGCTGGGCTCTTGGATGCTCCTGGATCCAATGACCTACTGCAGGAGCTTCTTTCCTTGACAGTCAATGTTTACATGCACTACTTAATTCTATTTTTACTAATTTTCTTCCAAGATACACAGCTTTTTGTGTCTTAACTTCTTAATGGTCTTCATGTCAGAAGTAGAAGTTGGAGGTATGGCAGTAGAGGCTGAACTTTCCCAACAATATCCCATTACATGTTGTTGCCGTGTGACAGGTGGCAGCAGAAGGGCAGTCTGACAAAACAGCATCGTACATCGAAGTGTGGCTGAAGCAAAGGGGATGCACTGAATTTCTCAATGTGGAAAAAATGGCACCAGTTGACATTCAACGACATTTCCTGAACATTTATGGAGACCAAAGAGCAAAGGCGAGCAAAGTGAGGTAACGGGTCGTGCATTGCAGCAGTGGCGACAGTGGGTCACCTCTGCTGGTGCAGACTGCTATGAGCACAGCATGCAGGCTCTTGTTCATTGCTGGTGAAAATGCACAGCTAATGGCAGTGACTA
The DNA here is from genome assembly GCF_002078875.1 of Numida meleagris. NCBI lineage: Eukaryota > Metazoa > Chordata > Aves > Galliformes > Numididae > Numida > Numida meleagris. Next base: position 123,013,275 of record NC_034409.1, read on the forward strand.
TGTTGAAAACTAGTGTTTTGTGGCTGAGAATTTGCTTGACGAAACAGTGTTATTGTGCTCTTCGTATCTGTTAAGTTTCCACTGAAATAAAAAGGAGGCATTACTTTGGGAGTGACCTACGTACATTTGATTTGATGAAGAAATAATCATAGAATCATAGTATTATAGAATCACTAAAGCTGGAAAAGACCTCCAAGATCTTCCATCCAACCATCCACTTACCACAAATACTTCCCACTAAGCCAAGTTCCTCAGTACAACATCTAAACATTTCTTGAACACCTCCAGGGACGGTGACTCCATCACTTCCCTAGTGATGGAGGGGAACTAGGGAAGTGATGGAGTCACCATCCCTCAAAGAAGAATTATTTCCTAACATCCAACCTGAATCTCCCCCGGTGCAACCTGAGGCCATTCCCTCTAGTCCTATTGCTAGTTACATGGGAGAAGAGGTCAACCGCCACCTCACCACAACCTCTCTTCAGGCAATTGCAGAGAGCGACATGGTCTCCCCTGAGCCTCCTCTTCTCCAGACTAAACAATCCCAGTTCCCTCAGCTGCTCCCCATAAGACCTGTACTTCGGACCCCTCACCAGCTTTGCAGCCCTTCTTTGGACATGCTGCAGGGCCTCAGTGTCTTTCTTGCAGTGAGGGCCCAAAACTGGACACAGTACTCAAGGTGGGGCCTCACCAGGGCTGAGTGCAGCAAGATGATTGCTTCCCTGCTCCTGCTGGCAACTATTTCTGATACAAGCCAGGATGCCATTGGGCCACCTGGGCACACTGCTGGCTCATGTTTAGCCAAGCATCGACCAATACCCCCCGGACTGTTTCCTCTACACAGTCTTCCAGCCACTCTGCTCCAAGCCTGTAGCATTGCCTGGGGTTGTTGTGGCCAAAGTGCAGGACCTGGCACTTGGTCTCGTTGAACTTCATTCTGTTGGCCTCAGACCAGGGATCCAGCCTGTCCAGATCTCTCTGTAGGGCCTTGCTACCCCCAGACAGATCAACACTTCCTGCCAGCTTGGTGTCATCTGCAAACTTACTGAGGGTGCACCCAACCCCCTCACCCAGGTCATCAATAAGTATATTAAACAGGACAGGCCCCAATACCTACTCCTGGGCAACACTACTCGTGACCGGTCACCAGCTGGATTTAACTCCATTCACCACCACTTTCTGGGCCCGGCCATCGAGCCAGTTCTTCACCCAGCAAAGGGCACATCTGTCCAAGCTGTGGGCTGCCAGCTTCTCCAGGAGAGTACTGTGGGAGACAGTGTCAAAGGCTTTGCTGAAATCTAGGGAGACTACATCAACAGCCTTTCCCTCATCCACCAGGTGGGTCACCCAATCATAGAAGGAGATCAGGTTGGTCAAGCAGGACCTGCCTTTCACAAACCCATGCTGGCTGGACCTGATCCCCCGGTTGTCCTGCAAATGCTGCGTGATCTCCCTCAAGATCATCTGCTCCATAACCTCCCCTGGCACCAAGGTCAGGCTGACAGGCCTGTAGCTCCCCGGAACTTCCTTGTGACCCTTCTTTTAGATCTCCCTGGTTCTTTTCAGTCATCAAATTCAAGTCCTGCTGCCAGAATCAAGCACATCGTACACTGACTTTCCTGAACTGATTATTCATTTGTATCATTATCAATCATAAGAAATCAAAATCTGAAACTCAGCGGAATTTTTAAATTAAAAAAAAACCAAACACTTCTTTTCAACATTTTCATCCACAAATGACTGAGAATACATTGTGCCCAGAGGTATTTGATATTGTGAGCTCTCTGCTCTGTTTATTTCAGTCTCATTGTCAGCAGCAACAAGACCTTCTCCAGAGAAAAATAGAAAGAATGTTAGGAAATATCTCAGAGATGAAACTGGCAAAAGAACTCTTTATTAATAAAGGCTGCTCACATGAACGAAGCTGTAAGGTATTCAGAAGCCAGGACAGAAGGGGAAAGCTCAAAAACATACTGTGAACACCTCTCAGTCAGAAACATCAGTTAGAATGATTTCATGAATGGAAATGGATCTATACCAGGAATTCTTAGAAACAAGCTGTTATTGGCAAAACTTAATCCAATTATCAGTAATTACCAAAATATACATATATGCTGCAAATTTTCAGTGCATCAGACAAAAAAGTGAGTTTTGTAGCCCACTGAATAATAAAAAAACAAGTATCGGCCATGTAATTGATAGACAAGGATTTGAATTTGTCTTCAGAATGCTTTCCCCTGCTTTTTCAAAGCTGTTTGAGATGATATAAATATTTAAATATCATTAGTAAAAAGTAATTTAACTGACAGTTACAAAATCACACTCTGAACATCAAATCTTTGAAACAAAATAATTCTGTTCTTTCATAGCAAATGCTTAGATAATAGCAAACGCATAAGCAATGGCAGAACACTTCAGTCACAGCACAGTTTGGAAGAATCTAATTCTGCTTCAGTAAGAACCCAGAAGTAAAAAAAGGGATATTTAACAAGCTGTGTAGGATTTATTACCTTTGAGATGTTACTCTACTTCGCAAGATATAATCAAGTTTCTGAGAACGATGCTAAAATGTAATAAAGGATCCAGATCTGATTCCTTAGCAACTCCTTGCATTTAATCATGAAAAAAAAAAACCAAGATAAATCCATTCTACCAAAAATGAAAAGATGGACTAGCTAGATAGGAAACAAATCAGTTAAGTACAGACATCAGAAACTAAAGCATGAGATGGCACACTAGTACTACAGTTGACAGAGATAATCTGACAGATAAATTCAGAAGAATTAGAACTGACACTGCAACTATATCCTGAGCAGAAACTAGTACTAGTACACAACAGGAAGACTGAAGGAGAGGTGTTTTAGACTTGGCCCTGCTTAGAAAATCCCCTAGCTTTATGGATTTGTCTCATCACTTCATCATCAATTTTGAATAGTGTATTTCAGAAAACACTGTGCTCCTGTAAGCCAGGATTTTGCAAACTTGCATTGCCTGACAGTGCATTCTGAAAAATAACAATATTGCCATGTTCCTGTGAAGTATCACACATATCAAGTTCAAAGAAGGCCCTATGCAATAAGCAAATGCAGCACTTCCTGTGAACACAAACTCAACTTTGTAGCATGGGATGACAAGATGACAATATAGCTTTCTGGTAGCTCAAGGTAACATACACCTTCTCATCAAATAAGAGCAGTATTTTCCATATTAGATGTGCAAAGCAAATCAGGAGTATGACACAAACTAATGATTAATGGCATTATTAGTGAGCCAATTGCACCTTTCTTTCCCCCTAGAAGAGCAGCAAGACTGGACACCCTTAGGTGAAGCTGCTACCACTATGGCTGCTGAAGGCACCTGCGTACTGTCTGAGGACTCCTGACACAAATCCTCCTTCAGCCACTCCTTTTCCCACAGCACCTGCACTGACTGCAGCTCATACACCACCACTTTTTGCTTCCTTTCAAACACCAAGTGTAACGAACCCTCTACGACTGGAAGCACAAAAATTAACAAGAACAAGTTACCAAAAGATTACACGAATTCAAGTCTTGCTCTCAGTATGCTTAACCATCACAAGAGTAGCATACAGAAGCTATCGTATTTACTAACTCACTTTGTCATTCAGTAACACCCTCATCTCAGTAGGAGATTAAGCACCAGAAACACAGATCCTCTCAATAATAAGTCAGATAATCAAGAGAAATTTAGGGAAGGTAATCTAAGACCCAGCATGAATTAGTCAGCAAAAGGGGAAAACCATCAATGAATACAAGCAAACAAGGAAAAACTAGAATCCTCTAGTGATAAGCCTGGCGTGACTACAAATAAAGATTATACATTCAGCATTTTTTACCTCATCCTACACTACCACAATTTTGTCACAACCAATGAGGTACTGGACTCAACCGTTCTGTGCACCAGTGCTATGTAACCTGGACGATGTGCCAGACCGAGAGAAGCATCTCTGTGGGGCAGCTTCTTCAGCTGTCCCTCAGGTGGAAGACCCATTCAGGAATCTCATTGCATACAGCTACCCACAATAAGATTAGGTGATGAGAAATGACACAGAATGTAAATAACTGCTGTTTACCGAATATTTAAGAGGCCAAAAAGCTGCAAAATAGTGTTACTGCATATAAGAAAATCCAAATGCGTTACTTTAAATGGACTCCTCCCCACCTACTTCAATTTTTTTGTTTGAAACAGCATTCTGATTATTGTAATACTTAAGTCAGTTGTGGAAGGAAAAAAACAAACCAACACATGCTAAGTTTTTTTCATGGTGAAATTCCTCCCTTTATCAGAGATAACTGTAATTGCTGTTCAACATACTGTTTTCAGTACAAGCAGCAAATCACTTCCAGCATAGCTGTGGCAAGTAGGGATTACACAAAACCACTCTCAGCTGAAGGCCTGGCCTTTCTTTAAGTTACAACACCACTTTCTCCGAAGAACATAACCAGCCTAATATGAATGTTGACAGTTTATATTAAAAGAGAGAACCATGCTGTAAACATAGCGTTAAAGAAATATGGGTCAGCAGCAACTTGGCAAAGGTTTGCAATTGCTGCAAACGTTTTTTGTATGAAAATTGTTGTAAGTGAGAAGAAGACCTTTATGAAGAATATTAGGCCTGACTGATATCTTAGCACTGGGAGAACTGTACTTAATGAGAAAATGGATGCAGCTGGGTTAAAACCTTTGAGGCAATTACTTTTTAGAAAGCAAAGCAAGAAGAGAACACAGAAACAATTGGTTAATGAGTTTAGTCTTGGGCGTTAATATATAGTTGTTTACATGTTTATGCACATACCTGTGTCTACATGTATGTGTGTGCAGAGGGCACCACTGGCTAACCAGTTAGAACTGCTCACAGCAAAAATAAAATACCTTCTGTTCTCTCAAATACATGCTTTGAAGAACAAGAATAAGAAGTAAGAGCTGCTCAAAGACACTGTGTGAAAGCATAGCCTGCATGCTGCTACTTTCCCTAACATGCTAAAAAAAGCAGAAGGAACAAGCCAAGTTTAAAGAGAATATTTAAACAGGATGTTTAGGAAAAAAAATACATTATTAGACAAAATTCAGGCTGACACCGTATACCCAGTACCACAGACTTTACTTACAAAATCACGGAGATAAGTACCTGCAGTGCTGTTATTTGTGACAGGCCCAGGATGAGCAGCCCTGTTCCACACCTTGGGAACAGAGGGGGGATGTGGCTGGGCCCCACCTCTCAATTCTGTGGCTCTCTGCAGCTGTGGGTGCACAGCAGCTGCTAGGGGCCACCTGGGGAGCTGTGGGCAGAGCCCTGCACCATTCACGTCCCAGAGAAAATCCACAGCACAGGATGGAGATAAACACCAAGGAGAAGAAAGAAGGAGCTGCCTAACCTCAGGTGACTCCCTTGGGTGACAACACTGGGAACAGAATGGACAGCCCATTTCCAGCTGGCAGCCTAAACCCCAATTACAAAAATCTGAAAGCTGAAGCTGAAAATATGCTCTGTAACTCAAACTGTTCAGTGTACCTCAAGGCTATTTCAGCTAAGTGACCACCTCAAATGCAAAGGAGACAGAGAAAAGGTGCAGTTGTGGGGTTTAAGAACTGGAAAGCAGATTTTTGCTTTGTACCTGAGTTAGGTGGGGACTGTGGCTGCTAAGGTGCTACTGGTTGCTTCCCCGGTTGCTGGGCCCTTGCACACGTATACAAGACCTTGTGATCCTGCAGCCATGCAGCAAGGCAGTGGGGAGGAAGGAAAGGCAGTGCAAGGCACATCAGCCAGATGGACAAAGGTATTCCCTCCCACACATACTGCCCTGCTTTCTGTAGTAACTCTTCTAACCAGACCCTCCACAATCATGTGTTAAAGTCACCAAGATGACAGGTGTAGGCTAGGAGCTGGGTGTAATGTAAAATTACAAACTGAGCACACACCACCTCTGCCACAGCGCAGCTGAATTGCTGAGGACTGCTGACCTGACTGAGAACTAGCACCTGCACACAGGATGTGAGGATTCTCCTTCTGACCTGAAAGGATGGCAAAACATTCACAGCCCCAGACAAAGGCGGGAGGAACTCACACACAACTTACCGGCCTTTTAGGGTAGTCAGTTTCAGGTAGTCATGTTTTTCTAAACTGTGTAAGCACCTCTGAGCCTATGAGCTGCTAGTGCTGCACAGAAAAGGGCAGGGCTGCAGAAGGATGACATGATGACTGCTCTCATTGTTTACTCCGTCCACCTTCCCGGTTGCAGGTTAGTTGCCTTCCCTCCTTCAGTGCACAGGGCAAGATCCAGAACAGCACATGTGGATTCAGACAGATTATAGCTACCACCCTCATCCCTAGGGAAGCAGTGTGGGTTACCCACACTACAATTACTTAATCTCGGGCAGGTCTCCGGCCTACAGATACTGCCTGCATTGACAGGGCACATCTGAGCATGCACAGATAGGGCTGCAGATGTCAATGCACCTTCAGCCCAGGAGCAGAGATCCAACCTTCTGCAGCTCAGTGCTTCCTGCTTTCCAGTTCTGGGTGGCCTCTTCTGCCAGACACGAGCTTCTCACAGATCCCCATCTGGGGATTAACACTTCTCCCCAACAGCAAAAACAGCCGTGCCGTTTGCACAAAGTATGTTGCACAATTTGTGAAGGACATGCAACTAACCTTTCAGGTGATACTACATCTAGAAGGGAAGGGACCTGCCCCTACTACTTGGCCAAAAGGAAATGCTCTAATTAGCTTTCTAATTGGTATAAAACGGCACCAGTGACTAAATTATACTCGGAACTCTATCTCTGAAGAAAAGGGCAGGAGCTATCGAATTAATTGTAAAAAGTCACTTGTAAATCTTTGATTGCTGACTTGATAACCCTTGACAACATAATTATATTAAAAATTAATTGCATCTTTAACTTAGATGTATATCAATTAATTAATTGCTGAGTTTGGTCAGAAGGCCTCAGCTATGGGAGGCCTCTTCTGACGCGTATTATTCAACATTATTCAACAAAAACACTATTCTGAAACTCTACTAAATTGCCTATTTTTAGTGACAAATCAGAAACTTTCTTTAATTCACTTCAAAGTAGAGAGTTTAAACTGGCCCTCTTTCTGTTTTACCTTCTGAAAAGTGGATAGGGCATTTTTTGGATGAAAAGTTTTTACCTGTGGGTGTGGGAGACATTAAATTTTAGAGTTGTGAGGAAAAAGAATACTGTCCACATATTCCTCCATGCCTGCAAATCTGTTCTACTAACAGCGTAATGAAAACCTTTCAGAATGAGCAGAGCTCTGAAGCAGAACCGCATTACAAGTTAGGGAGATAACATCTGGTCTCATAGCACTTCCTATGGAAGCAAAGCATCATAAAATGCCATCTGTATTCTTGACAGTAGCTGAGACCATTGTAATATTTGTAAAGTGTCTTCCTTCCTGTTTTCATTGAGAAAGTTTTCTGCTCCCATTTTCACTGAGATAGCTTGCTACTAAATTCTCCAAATAAGGAAGACTGAGTTAAAAGGATGGTTGAAGTGGCATACAACTACAGCTTAACATCAATAACTAGTCTACCAAGGCAGGAAAGTAGTATATGTGAATCATCCTGCTATTATTTTATTTCATTACTAAATATGATCCCTGTCTTTTCTAGAGATAGAAGGAATGTGCTTTGCCTCTGGTTTTACTGGAGCTAGAAAGCTCCGTCTTGCCTCCCTAGTGAAACACAGCTCCACATTCAACAGATTGTTGGATATATTAGCTATGGGGAGAAGCCAGAGCTTGTGTGGGTTTTCAGAGTCCAAAATGGTAAGGAATTTTTCATTTTAAGTGACTTTTATATTCACTATCAGTAGTGAACGTGATGTGCTGTTCAGCATTTAATTGTCGTAGTGCTGTGCAATACAACTTGTAGAATTACTTCTGCAAACTTTTAAATTGGATTTACAAAACATGTTGCATAACCATAGAATTAGCTAGGTTGGAAAAGACCTACAAGATCATCCAGTCCAACAAAGTATAAAATATTACAAAATATTACAAAATATTCCAACGAAATCTGTACATTCTGAGGTCATGTCTACGCATCCTGCCATTCCAGACACGTGCTTGGGAATCTCCTGACAGACAACTCAAAGGCTCTGATGAATTTTCACCAAATGTACCAACACAGCCTCTCACAACACAAATTTCCACACTTGACAAATTTAATTCAGTACAAAGGCACACATCATGAATTTGCAGGACTAGCCCCACAGACAGAAGAGTCAGAACACTCACAAGCATGACTGATTAAATGCTTGTTGATTAAAATCTTGCTGATTTTATTGGAAAAAAAATGATCTGTGATAATCTTTCATTTAGTCTTTCACACACGTTTGCACAATTTTTAAGAAGAGCAAAAGCAGTTGCAAAACTTTATACTCATGCAAACATTTTTTTGACCAGCTTAATTATCACTGCTGCATTATCACTGCTGTGAAACTCCTTTCCCTCATTACTCAGATTTTCATTGTCATCACACAGATCCTAGGTATTTCCTTCTTTCCTTGCGTTTGGCATACACAGTTTCTCCCCGGACTACATTTTATTTACCTTCCATAATGAAGTACAAACTGCAAAAAGCTGCAGTGTGGGGACTCACAATTTTGTAAGATCAAGTTGGATTAGAAACAAGAGAACTGTTAGATCAAATGATCAAATTTGGTTCAGTGGGTAAGATATAGAAAGCAGTTCTGTTGGACCATCGGATTTTATACATTTCAGCAACTTGTTTAAATTAAAATTTGTTTGGCTAAAATAGCCAACAGTGGTCTGAATGCCTACAAATTTCAAACTGCACATTTTTTTTCCCCAATTTTCTCTACCAAAAATATAACTGGATTTTCAAGGCACAAATATTATTAGTATTTATTATTATTATTATTATTTTAAAGCCTTATCTATCTTGTCTTCAGCCAAAAATCTCATCTAACTACAAAACATACCTTTCGTAATCAGGAAAGTAACTGATTGATTATTTAAAGGTAGAAGGAGCAGTTCATTAACAGTACGATGCTGCTCAAGCAGATGAGGTAACTTTTCCATCTTAACCAAAGTGAAACACAGTTCTCATCAGCAATGAACAAACAAATTGTATGTAAAAATAAGACTTGGAGTAGATTCATTATAACGCTGAACAGTCGTGCTAAGCATTAAGCATAAGTACAAGTTTGCAGTCCCAACTCCACACGAAAATCAGAAACAGGTCATTGAGAATGGTAATCTTTCTTCCTGCTGCAGTTGTACTCCTTGGCCACATAACAGCGCAGCATCACTAGCAGTTACTCCCCAAATTCTCACTAGGTATCCGTTTTGCCAGCTTTATATTTGTTTGAACTCTGGATCAGCAACTAGCTGCACCCACAAGTGTTTCTTCCTCTCAAACTATTTCTGCTCCTCTTGGTATGGAAAGGTCTACCCAAGCTCCTTTTTTGAGGTCAAGGACAGATGAGGTAAGGGCAACTTCTCCTTCCTTCTAGATATGGAAGACAGTGGTGAGGCACAACACAGTTCCAAGGCCATCTCCCTTCCTATGACTACAATTAGGCCTGAGGAGATAAGAACTAGATAAGGAAAGGAGGAAGAAGACTTATTTTTCAGAAGAGAAAAAGAGGAAGAACTCAATTTTCCCAAGTAGGGTAGAGTGGCTGTTCTTCTAGCCAGTGGACAAAAGAGGCATAACAGCTCCATAAGAGGCACCTTCACCCTTGCTCCACCCATCTGCAGAGATGGATGAAATTCACTGGAAGCTTGGAGCTTCTTCTGTCACGGCAATGCTGCTGGCTTTTGCAAAGAAGAAAAACTGTATTCGTCAAAATGACAAGACTGATTTCCATGCATAATGCTTCAGCATAGTTAGCATTTTACTCAGCTTGGGGATTGAAAACAGCTTGATAGAAGTATATTGCTTTCCTGGAGTGGTAGTTCGTCTTCATTCAAAAATCCACTCATGAAAAAATCACAACAGGATCTCCCAGGTAACCTCGTTCTACCACACATGGCAGCCTTTATACACTTAAATCACAACACTGAAAAGACCAAGTTCTTCATGAGCACTTGAACCTGTTCAGTGACACTTCTCCTCAGCACTCAAAGGATGCTGCAGATTCGGAAATGCAATCCTTCAGATGGGTATGTATGTATAGAATGTTATTCTCCATTTTAAGATGAATGGATCTGGAGCTTGGAAGGCTTTAGGTTTCCATAAATAGGCCCTGATGGCCTGTGCTATGTAATACTTCAAAAGCATGAAAGTGTTAAAAACAAGCTTTATATGTCAATTGATTTTATGTTATATCAGATGACTTCCTAAGGAAGCAGTTGGTGCACTGCGGAGTGCAACTTTACATTCAATTGTTTATCATGGATACATTCTGGAGTAAGGATACATTTGAGAGACCTGACTTTGGACTAAGGGGACAGAGAAGACTGTAGCAAGCAGAAGTTAATGATGCTTTATCATTGCCACATTATGTTATTTGTTAAGAAGTTCTTATGCTGCATTGGCTCTGTAATGCTGCAGGATTGCCTGCTAGAAAGAGGAGATGAATTTGTGAACGAGCAGGAATGATTTACCTAGTGACTCCAGATAACTGCACCTATACAACCAGCAAGGATGAATGGCCTAAAGCAACTTCCACAATTAATGTGGTTCACTGTTCAATCCACTGGGTACAGATAATAGCATGTATAAGACTAGACAAACAAAATGAGAATTCAAATATATTTTTCAAGTGCTGCCTACAGCATTAATATACACAGTTACGTGAAAGCCAAGCATATAATAAACAATGTATTTTTCTCTGTAGCACATTTAAAAATACGGGAGACACAGAAATCACAAGACAACTTTGTTTAAGATGGCACTTAAAAACATACCAAGAGGTTCCATGGTATCTCACTGCACAATGGAAGCAGATGGCCTTTAAGAAAAAGTATAACGATGAATACTGTGGTACTCTGTGCTTGCCAGGAATATTCTATTTTTATCTTTGGTATAAGTACAAAGTAATTAATCAAAGTCCCTAAGATGAGAAATCATTTCTGGTAAAACAACTGTATGTACATCTGGTTCAGATTTTTTACAGAAAAACACTTCCCATCAATACAAAGGAAAATAAATATTTTTGTAATGCTTCAAGGTAGAATGTATTCTGCAGAAATTTGATGGAAGAAATGGAAATTTAATTAGAATGTGATACAATGCAAATTAGGATAAAATATAAATATTGCAACATACTGTATTTATAATAATTTACTTTAAATGAATATCAAATATGCTTAACGTTGTAGAAACTCTCTGTGAAAAGTAATCAACACAGTAATCAAGTTTGATAACTTGCACAAAAATAAAACATTTTGGTTGTCTCATTCTTGGTGCTGAATTTGGAAATACTCGCTTTTCATTCCAATTCATGATAATACAAGAAAACAAAAGAAAATGTTAGCATCCCTTGTGGTCAGTGTCTGGATGAATTTGAGTTACTAAAAACAAAACAAGCAGGCAAATAATAATAAAAAGAACCAACCCCAAAACAAATGAAAAAACGTGAATTTTAAAATAACGTCTGGGTGGGAAGCATTACTGTCCCTGGTCTCATCCTTGGTCTTAAAAAAAAAAAGTACGGATGGGAAGCAATATGCTGGATAGCGCTTTTTGTAATTAATCATGATTGCATCTCCAAGCACCTTGAAATTTAGGACAGAGGTCTTCAAGAAAATATTGCAGCTAAAATGAGATTTATTTCATCTATGGGGATAGCCAACTGCCAGGGGCAAAACCAGAGTAACACATAAATTTTGACCTAGAAAACACTAAGAAGAAAAATGGAAGAGAAAGTATTCCAAGAGGAAAGATGAAAAAACAGCTCATGATGCAGCATGACTGGGCCCTGCCATTTTCTTCATCTACAGAAGAGTTCAGAAGGCACGTCACCCTCCCTTCCCCCAGGCACACATCTCACAAAAGGATGCAGATTCAAACGCACAGGACAGTGCTGAACAGAAGTAGGAAAGAAGTGTAACAGTCAACACTGAAATCTATCTGCAGTTGAAAGGTTTTTTTTTAAAATACATACAACATCAAATGAATTATTTATATCCAAAATTCTGCTGTAGTCTTAAAAGATTTTCAAAAAAAGAAAAAAAAGGGGGGAGGGGAGCGGAGGTTGGGTGTATAAACAACATTCTTTTCTGGGTTCCCCCTCGCTTTCAAATAACCACACAAACTAGATGGAACCTTGCTGGTATCACTCAACTTCAAAACCTGGGGTTTTGGCTCATACTATTCAGGTGGGAAAATATACTTCTGAGTGAAAAAAACCAACCACCACATATTAATTCAGAAGCATTGAGCAACTGAGTATGGCATTTTAGAACAGACTTGTGCAACCACAGCTATAAATGCATTCACACATTCCACCTCTATTATCTGCAGTGAACACTGATGGCACACAGATATGTGTCATTTAGAATAAAATTCAGGTAAGTCTTACAGATTTCCCATATATCTAACCATCTACTGTTTACACATCAGTGAGGAATAGTTTTCCCTGCTGATCACATCAGCCAACAAGTCTCTTGTAGACTTTGCTTTTTAAAACAACACCAGCTAGAAGGGGGAGCCATGTTTACCTGGAGAAGTTTGAAAGGCTCTGAGCAATGATGTAATTCTGACATGGTAACTAAGTTTGTTCAGTTTAATCGGCCACAACTTCTATGTCATACTGCAGGGCTGAACACATGAACGTCAGCACTGAACTTGGTTATGTGCCTAACGCTTTTACTGAACACGTGACTTCAATATTCTTATGATTTTAAAGACTACTACCATTGAGAAGTTGCTTACAATATATTTGCTTGGTTGTTGAGAGTTCAGAAGAGGATGAAGAGGAGACCAGGTGCCGTTTGTTGATATTGTAAACAATTTGAGGTCTACAACTCCTAACACTGAATTTTCATGCTCATGTATATGCACACAGAACAGAGGCTGATGGGTTTAATTTCTTGTCATGCATCTGCTGGGACAGTGGAAGGCTTGATGGTTCTGGCATTAAGAGACTGACCTAATTAAAGTTGATTCACTCTTCCCAGGTACAGAGTAGCCAAGTTTTGAAGCACCACGCCCCATCATATCATGAGGGTGGAAGCAGACTAGATCCTTGGAACATCTGCTGACAAGTTTATACCTGAAAAATAATTGGTTTGACATAGGATAGCAAGTACTCAGACATGCTTGAGAAAATCAAAAAAGGAACGATTTGGCAAACTCTGCTTAGATAAATATATATATATATATTTATGTATTAATGTGAAAATTGCTTACATATAAACTTTCAGATCTTATTTCCGTGTCTCATCCCTTTGGTTCCAGTCCTCAACCCTCTTCTGCGTTTTTGGGCTTTAGTTATATTTTTCCTGGTTTATTTAACCATTAGCACTGTGCTTGAAAAAATATGTTGTGTGCTGCATTAATTATTTAGTTCATTATTTGCCTTCTGTTATTTAAATAGGAAAAGACAGTGCTTAATGAATACTAAGCAAAATCTACAATACAGCTGATAATTTAGGAGTTGTGTTATTACTTCTTTAATACATATTTTAATGGTAAGAAACTGCATAAAACTTGTCACTAGCATCAGCATATGGCACTTAATACAGGAAAAATGTATTTTAATTTCCACAGAAATACTACACAAATAACATACGAGGGCTGCTCTGAAAGTAATGCCTCCTGTTTTATTGCGTCGACCCACAGCATCAGAAGCAGATGTTGGTGGGGAGGTTCAACCTCTACTGCATTGAGCATATCTGCCAATCTTGGCTGGACTGGTCTACCACACCCACTGTATAGGCGGGATTTGGCACCTCCTGACTTCCATCTGTTCGGGACAATGAAAGATAGACTGCATGGGCAACATTTTCCTAGCAACAACGCTGTCATAGCAGCTGTGAAACAGTGGGTCACCTCCACTGGTGCAGATTTTTACAAGCACAGCAAGCAGGCTCTAGTTCACAGCTGGCAAAAACGCATAGCTAATGTCGAAAAAGCTGAGAATTTGCTCTATCAAACAGTGTTATTGTGCTCTTTCTATCTGTTGTATTTTTCATGGCAATAAATAGGAGGCATTATTTTTGGAGTAATCTATGTATTTAATATCTATATATACGGTGATACACTGATTTCATTATAAATCAGAGGATGCAGTTTAAAAGTTGAGCTAAACTACTTATTCTTCCTTGAGTATACTATATGACAGTATACTTGAGTATACTATCACACTTTTTGACTTTGCAGTCATTCTCTCATCTTCTGCAGTCCATACCACTCCCATCTCTGATTTTCTTGTGTGTGTATATAATTAGACCATTACATGCATGTGATTTTATCTCAGTTTCTCCACCTTTAAAGCTGGACGTTTATATTCAACTACTTAACAGAATAGTCTTAAGTGCTTACTGTATGTAAAATCTATAGTGCTTTTAAAACTGTCAAGACATGACACAACTGGAACCAGAACGGAGGAACTCCATTTTTCTCCCAGTTAGAATTAAACACCAGAAGTTCAGAGATTCATATATTACAAAGGCTTAACAAGAATACCTTTCAGCTTTTTGTTAAGCTCAGTACCTTAAACTCATAAAAACATTTTTATGTAAGACTTGTTTCCAGCCCCTTAATCATTCCTGTGACTCTTCTTTGAACCTTCCTTTATTTTCTTCTTCACTTACATATTCAAGAACTAAATGAAACAATCCAGCCTTAGTCTTCTCAACAACAGATAGAATATCATCTCCCTTACCAAAATAAACTTTCTAGCTTATGTATCTAGAGATCAAGTCAGTCCTTTGGCCAAAGATGTTTTCCACAGGATGGAGTCTATGACTCCAAATAAGTCTTACACCTTTGTTTTTTGGTGCAGTGCTACATTTGCTATACTAAAGCAATGATTTTCTTTTGTCCAGTTGGACTAGCACAGTTAACTCTGCAATTTGTTCATTCATTATTACTTTCTGAATCTATGAATCATCTATAAACTTTGTGAGTGGTCTAACTCAGGTTAGGTCTAACTCAGTCACTGTGTGTCATTCTCACCTTGTATCGTTCTCGTTTCTTCATCCTAAAGCACAGCAGCATCAAGGGAACGACCTTATATAAGTCTAAATACATATCTTCTCAATACTTCCTCATCTACAACTCTGTATAAGCCCCTCCAAAACACAGTAATGGTAGTAGTTGTTTAACAAGACCTATTTTTAACAAGCTCACATTCATAAGAACTAGTTACATCCTGTGACTCTCCTCTGTCCTTTACTCACTAAGTCAAACAATAGTCAGTAATTTCATTATTTTACCTGGATCAATATCTGGGCTTATAATCACCTCAGTTACCAGACCTAGAACACTGATTCTCACCCAGGTTTCTCCTACCTTCCTGATATTCCAGGACTTTTGTATATTGAGAATGAGAGTCTCACATTAACTCCTCTGTCAGCTCTTTTTTGGGGTGAAACTACCTGCAGGTTTTAAGCTAACTAAACAAAACACTTGGTGCTCATCTCTATATCCATTCTTTAGGGCTATACAGCCCTGGAGTGGTGACAACAGCTTTCATTACCACTAATCTACATTTTAAACAAAGCATATCCTTCCTATACTACGTTCAATCTGCTCTCAGGTAGGAAAATCACATGGAATCAATGGTACGTGCTTCTCCTTCTCACCCAAACATTTTATTCTATACAAGCAAAGGCACCTCAACAGAATGTCCTACCAGTGCATGAAAGAAGATCCTGCAACACCCACATCCTTCTCACTGTAGAATTGGTGTATTCCTTTTACATATATGCAATTGCAACATGGGCCAATAAAAACATTAACTGGGCAAACAGCAGACTGGACTGCTTTGTTTGTAAAACTATGAAAAGCTTGATGTTTCTGATTGGGGAACATGTGAGCCAAAATTTACACTCACAACGTTGTTTAATATATTTATAAGGAGGTGTAAGAGGAATAGGCTGCTACTTTTCCCTCTGAATTATGGGAAACATTATAAATAACCAGGCAGAAAATTAATCTCCCCTTCTGTGATGTTCAGCTTATCTGAGAAATAAAGGTTCAAATCAGCTTTGGGATCCAAGCAGCCAATCTTTTGTGCTGGTAAGCATAAAAACTTTTAAAAAGAGGACAGAAAAACCCCAGACCAAATATTGATCAATCACTCTGTCAAGCTGATGCTGAATCAATTACCCACTGGATCTCAGAGAGATGCATGTTGACGTGTTCTGCCTCTAGGAGTTCTCTTGAATATTTGCTTTGCAGATAATCAGGAGTTTTGTTTTCATGGTGAACAGGTTTAGTTGCTGTGGACTGAAACAGGGGGAGAAGGGAGAAGGAGGGAGACTTCATGCCTATAAAGGAGCAATTGAGGATCAGACTAAAGCTTATTTAAAGACTTCCAGTAAGAAACTGTGACCAAGGCTTAAAACACACACTGAAGAAGCAGCTTCATCTTGAACTTTGTGAGCAGCTGTGCTCTCATTTCCCTTCCCCCACCACAGGAAACAGACCTAGAAACAAAAATAAGACAGGAATGCTCCTGTGCAAGCTGAAGTTGTTGGCTTCTTAAACATCCACTACTCTTGTGCCAAAAAAAATGAAACCTAGGAGGATTTAACACTTCAAAGGATAGTGGGAGACTGCTTTAAACACAGAATTTTCTACCAGAGACAGATATTCTTTCATTCCGTAAACATGTAGGAAAAATGTTATCATGAGAGCATGTCAAGACAGATTTCATTTATATCCTTGTGCTTATTATGCACAAATACACTATTGCATATTACACTCTTACCTATTTTAGACTACAATTAACACCGTAGCAATGTTATCTCCAATCAGAAAAATAAACGAAGTGGTTGAATTTTCTGATACCTTCCAAAACATACCATTATAGCATACAGTTTGAAAGCTTAATACTACAGAAAATTGTTTGACAAAGAAGTTCTCCCCTTAATTAAGCAATGATACATAATTATAAGTTCAAGAAGAATGTGAATAACATCTTGCCAAAGGAATGTACAGCCACATAAGCTACTCAGAGTATTCCCAGCTACAAATTACAGTTATGCTTTCACTTGTGTTACTAAGAACTTAGCCTTTGTTCCCTGTCTTTCACTCTGTGAACAAAGGCAAGGAGAGGGGAAAGAAAGTGAGTGTTAGGGAGGCTCAGTTCTCTGCTTAGCCTAAAAAAAACTCATTCTGATGAGGACAAATCATCTCAGTGGCTTAACTCAACAAAAACAACTCTTGTTTTCAACACTTAATTTAATATTTCACAGGCTAATGGAAAACTTACATAATGCATTCTTCCTCAGAAAGCTAAAACATCAACGCAGACGGGATTGAGATCTTGATACGAGGAAAAAGGAAATGTTATCTGTTCAAAATCTGACGCCTAAGAAACATGATGTGGAGGATGGGATGAACACTGATGTAAGAAAAAATGAGGAGGGGAGAATAATGTTACTTATTTTACAGGAGTGTCTGTGTCTCTTTCTGAGTGCAGCACCCCCAGCCATACCTCTCTCAACAGCGTTTAACACTTGATTAAATGATTAACATGATGTGATTTCCTGTCCCTCCTCTTTCTCCTACTGTCCTCCCTGTGGCTGGATGTGAAAAACAGATTGAAAAGAAACAGTTTATGTCACTGTTATGTGATTGTTAACAGTAATATTTCACTCTCACTTCAAACCCCATAAGTATTGTCAGATTATTCCACCGTCACAATGAATTCCAACTCCACTGGTTTCTTTTTTTTTTTTTTTTTTGAAGTATGTTTGATCTTTCCTTTTATACATTGAGAATTCAGGGCCATGCTGCACTCATGCCTTCAGCACCTGTTAATAATTCCTCAGAGGAACGGATAGAGAGAAAAGCAGGTGAAGGGAGACTTTCAAGTTTTAACCATTCCGTCCAAGGATCACATCCCATCCAACCACAGAGTGTGGACACTGAAAGCACCGCTTCTTCACTTACGTTTCTAGCAAGATGGAAATGACTCACTGAGGGTGTGGCATTTCGAAAAGGGTACAAAATAATGTAAATGAATTTTCTGATTTAAGGGATTTAATTCTGAATATAGATAATTAAATATGAGCATGGTGAGAGGACAAAATCAAGCCCTGGTCACATTCTGGAGGTGGCAGTCCAAGAAAGATCACTATCATAGACGATGAGCTTAATACTGGACAACAATTTTTTCTCTTGAGCTTGCTTCCAGTTATCAAAATCATTATGATCTCATGTTATGGATAAAAATTTGGAATTTTGTTTTCTTTGCAGGAAGACCTGAAGGTTTTCAATACACACAGTTTCTTATGCTTGCAACAGAACAAAAATAACTGTTCATTTGGCCATTATATTGTTACCATTATCACAGAACCACAAAATCACCAAGGTTGGAAAAGACATCCAAGATCATCCAGTCCAACCATCCACCTACCACCAATATTTCCCTCTAAACCATGTCCCTCAGTACTACATCTAATCTTTTCTCAAACACACCCGAGGACAGTGACTCAACCACCTCCCTGGGCAGCCCATTCTGGCACCCGGCCACTCTCTCAGAGAAGGGATTTTTCCTGATATCCAACTTGAACCTCCCCTGGTGCAACTTGAAGCCATTTCCTCTCATCCTATCACTAGTTACCCAGGAGAAGAGGCTGATCCCCACCTCATCACAACCTCCTATCAGGTCGTTGTAGAGAGCAATAAGGTCTCCCCTGAGCCTCCTCTTCTCCAGACTGAACAATCCCAGCTCCCTCAGCCACTCCTCATAAGACCTGTACTTCAGATCCCTCACCAGCTTCACTGCCCTTCTCTAGACACGCTCCAGGGCCTCAGTGTCCTTCCTGCAGTGAGGGCCCAAAACTGAACGCAGTACAGTGGTTGAGTCACCATCCCTGGAGGTGTTCAAGAAACGTTTAGATATAGCGTTGAGAGACCTGGTTTAGTGGGGTTATGTTGGTGGTAGGTGGATGGTTGGACTAGGTGATCTTGTAGGTCTTTTCCAGCCTAGCTAATTCTATGATTCTATGATTCTACTCAAGGTGGGGCCTCACCAGGGCCGAGTACAGAGGGACAATCACTTCCCTGTTCCTGCTGGCAACACTATTTCCGATACAAGCCAGGATGACGTTGGCCTTCTTAACTACCTGGGCACACTGCTGGCTCACGGTCATTTCACAAACTCTTTCTCCCTGTTCTAGAGTCACATAGAGACTCATATATTTATGCCTATTAAATTTTCTGTACTCGGAAATTATCATTAGATAATCTCGTGGTACGTGCTCTTTTCATCCATCTAAAAATATCTTGTTTGTAAAAATCTAATCTCTGAAAACAAGTAGATGGGCTTAAAATAGTTTACTGATGTACTTTTAACTTTTTTAGCCATGTTTCACAACTGCAGCCAAAAGCACATTTTAAAAAGAATAAGTTCATACCCCTTCTGCAAAAAGGCGTTTGAAACAGTATTTGCATTAAGCTCATAGAGTCTGCAGCCCACGTAACGAATCGATAGGTTGTTCTATGAGCTGTGTTCTTCCTGTCCTGAGAGGGAGTGGCATTGCTTTGGTCCCATCTCCTCGAACACTGATTTTCACAAAGCCTGTAGGCACTCTGTATCTTTGAAAGCATTAACATATTGTCAGACATGGCTGACACTGTTTAATGGATATAAAGATGAACAAAGACAATGAGAAGCACACAAACTTTTCTTAGGAAATCCTCAGGAACATTCAGATATGTAAAGCATACCAACTCACAGTCCCAAGCTCAGGAGCACTGACCAGTGAAAGTATCTGGACAGACCTACCATTTAGTTTCCACCATACAAACCCTGGTTTCTACTAGTAAGTGTTGAAATCAGCAGAAGCCACTCTAGCTATAGCCATCAACGTGTCCAGCACATACAGAGCAATGGTTTCAGTTTCTTTTTCCTCTCAGCCTTTTCATATTCTTATAATCAGGCAATCCAAATCAAGATCGAGTAAAATGTCTATACCTACCGGCTGAGCAAAATGCCTAACAAATTCTTACACCATCATACCCAGTCAGGCTATGTCATGGGGGATAGTGCATAGCACTTTTTATGTAATTCCCCACTGATGGTAAGCAAGGATCATTGTCCTCTAGACTTCTTTGTAGGTTATTCAGTTTCCACCACTGGCTAACTGTGTTCAGCTTGTGTGGAAATACCAAATTCAAACCAACAGGCAAGAAACTGTGCTAGCATTCCATTCTGCACAGTTCCAGTTTAAATAGTCAATTGGTTTTTATTTTTAAAAGCAATAATACTGATTTATTCAATGCTTAAGGTAGGAAGAATTAATAAAAATATGAGTTATTTGAACAGAACACCATATTGTGCTGGTGACCCTAATATGCTTGTTTCCAGACCTGCCGTAATTTTGAACTAGCAAAAATATACAGTAAATGAAGCTCCAGACTATGACAGTCCACTGTCTTGAAATTTCCTTTATGTTGTGCCAATTTCAGTTTGGATTTGGACTGGAATTGTAACTGATCTGGTATGCACCCACTGGCAGAAATACAAATATATTTTTGAAAGTGCAATAACCCAGATAAATTTTCATCTCGCAACAGAAGAGTTTAGTTTGTAGTCCAACATCAGACCACAGAGTCTTTATTCTTTTGTTTCTGATAGCACAGATGACAGAAATACATTCTATCTGGGCTTTTAGCTGTAACATCTCTTATTTAGCTACTGCTGGTTTTTCCTGTCTCCCTTTTTCTTCCATTTTAAGTGATACCGGCAGCGTGAAATCTGCTCAAACAAGTGAAGTAAATTAGTTTTAGAAGCTGAATCAGACCCAGTTCTTACACTTGGTTTTATGGCTTCAAAAATGCACTGCGTGTTACTTATAATATTTAAAAACTATCACTTGCTTTTGGGTAAAACAGCCAACAGACAGAATGGGAAATACAGTGGCTTTAGAGGAGACTGCAATGAAACTGACTGTGACAAGCGTCTCAAATATGCAAAACAAGAAATAAAGGAGAAGAGAAAAAAATAGAATTACATAGCTTTTTTTTTTTTTTTAAACAGTAACCTCAAATATCACTAGTCAAAACACTTTAGCTGTTGTATGACTCCAGCAGTGGAGATGCAGCTTTAAATACGTACGTGCATTAAATGATGAGAAAAAAAAAACCAAAAAAAATTGTTAAAAAAAGTTTATGTTCCTTTTAACTTCTAATTAATAGTATCTTTGTTATTTTAGGAGCCTCCTGGGTATTTAGAGGGCTAAACTGCAATAAAACCCAGGTAGACAAGTGAAACCTACTAAGGCTATCCTAGTAAACAACAACTAATTGCATCAACTGCTAGCCGCAGTGGGTGGACAAGCTCTGACAGAGGTCACCCCAGCACCTCCCAGCCCCTTCCATGCAGGGTACAGCAGCCCTCTTCCCACAGCGACAGGAAGCAAGCCAGCAGCAGCATTTCAGCAGCCACAGGGCTGCGCCACACGAAGATGGCCTTGCTACCTCCTATGGCTGCCATCAGCCATCTCACTGGCTTCCCAGAACACCTCCTGACAGAGTCATTTTGCCACAGTAAAACAGCCTGTGTAAAATTTTTCCCTCATGCTCTTCAACTGGGAAGAGATGCAGTGGCTCCATCCACCACGGGCGCAATGCTGTCCCCAAAGGAGCTTCAAGTCAGGAGACTGGAGCTGTGTGACAGATGGCAGCAGAGGGGCGGTCTGACAAAATGGTGTCTGACATGGAAGTGCATATAAAGGAAACACGTGGAACTGAACGCGTTTTTGCACCTGATATTCATTGATGCTTGCTGAACTCTTATGGAGACCAAAGAGTGGATGTGAGCACAGTGAGGCAGTGGGTGGTGCATTTCAGCAGTGGAGACAGCAACAGTGGGTCACCTCTGCTGGGGTAGATCGATCCAAGTCTAGCGCATGCTCTAGGCTCTTGTTCATTGCTGGTGAAAATGCATAGCCAATAGTGGTGACTGTTGAAAATCAGTGTTTTGTAGCTGAGAATTTCCTCTATCAAATAGTGTTACTGTGCTCTTTGTATCGGTTGTAGTCTCTGTGGAAATAAAAAGGTTGCTATTTTCAGAACAACCTATGTAAATCACTCATCAGCTCTATCTATACTCTGTCTGCAGACTACATGAGTTCCCTTTTTCCTACATGATGAGCTAGACTGAATATTTACAACTGTTTCCTTCAACTAAAGCTTCCTCTGTTACGCACACCCTTGCCTTTTCATCTTACTCCTTGAATATCACAATAATTTGTTTCATTCCCTTGGTGACAGGCCTCCTTCATCTCCAAAGAGAAGTATGAACTTCACTAAGGACTAAAGCGGGAGAAACTAACCACGACCAGACAACGTTTAGAATATGCGTGTTTTGCTTTTACTTGCAGATTAAGTCTTTATTGCCAATGGATACAGAATTCAGACTGCCAGATATGGAGATTATTTGGAAGCACAAAGTAAGCAGGGATTTCTCCTGAGCAATTAACAGAGTTGGTAACTTTCTCATTACTAGATGCCATTTTATTTACACTGTAGCCCGACTCATTTGTTTGCACTCAAGACCGTGGCAGAGAACAGTCAGCAATCTCTGCCCAGGCTTCACTGAACGGACATCTAAAGTACACGTTCAAAAGGAAAAACACGAATCACAAAGATGAACCAGAAGGCCTAGAAGCTTTTCACTACTCATTAAAAGCTTTTAATACTGGATTTTTTCTTAATTCTATAAAGTAGAAATAAGATGGATTTTAAAACATTTATACTCCAGACAGTCGATTCTTATAAACTAGCAATTAATGCCAAAGCCCTAAACACACACACACACACACACTGTAAACTTCCTGCCTTTGAATACAACTGTTTCCTTCAGTGAAATGACTGTGTGTGCAATTAAGCACAGGTATAAATATTTAATACCTATGGCCATATGCTATATGAAGGAAATGTCTGGCCTATAATAAAGAGAGACATCTCACAAAAATATTCTTTAAGTATATAAATATATTCAGAAAATAAGTCTTTCTCTCCAGTAAGGCACTTGAATATTCAGCTTAAATATATACATCAATGTGGGCTAACAGCACTTTTCTTTTAATGCTTAAGATAAGGAAAACTAAATATTAGGGGGAAATGGCTTCCATAAGATTAATTCAAAGATGAGGTAAGTTCAAGGAGGAAAGAGCCATTTTTGCAACTTGCAAAAAGATCAGTTCTTGGCACTCACCACTGCCCCTTTTCAGATCAACTTCAACCCATACAGTACTGGCAATCATAGAGCACCTGAAATGGTCTGCAACCTAGTGCAGAAACAACTGGAATAAAGGTATACATGTTTATGTAAACAAGTGCAATGGAGAACATCAACATTTTGGCCTAATCTTCATTTTATACTAGCAGGTAAAGCCAACTATTTCACATAAAGGCTATTTTTATCATCTGTATTTTAATTAAAGTGTTTGCAATTATAATGGCAAAATTACAGTTTTGTAAAATCAAAAAAATTGTATTTAGTGAAAAATTAAGTATATCTTTCCAGCAGTCAAACAATAGGGTGTGATGTGTTACTTTAAAAAAAAAAAAAAAAAGAGGCTGTTCTTTGATCTGGAAGACTCGAAAACACTAATATTTCCTTTCCCTTCTCTCAAAACATACATGTAAACGTACCAGAATAACCACGAGTAGTAACTGTTCTTATAAGAACGTTTCTGATGAAAAGTTCACTCTGCCTCCCTCACATATAAAGCGGACAACAGAGGATCAATTCACATTGTAACATCCTAAGACAGCCTCCAGCCCATAGTTACAAGTCCGTCATCTGCTTCATTTCAGTTTGGTGACGGATGTTGATGGTGTTTCTTTTCAGTTTGTTTTGGTTTCCTTCCATTTGTTTGTTTATTTTTTAATCATTCATCCCAGTGACAATTTGTAGCAATTTATTAACATTTCAGAACCAATTTCCTCTTTTGGAAACGTCACCACCCAGCTAAGGGTTGACAACTGGCACTTTGTAAACACTCACTTTCCAGGAGGAAGGCAACTGTTTCACTATGAGCCTCCATCAGATCTACCACTGATAGGAACACCCTGAAAGATAAAAACCTGGGGGAAAGCTGGCATACATGCCCCTTTCCCCAGTACAACGGCCCTATGCCATCACTGTAAGTTGTTTCTTTTGCTCTCTTCCCAACTCCCACTCACCCAAAAGGAACATACAACATACATATGTCCAAAAGGAACATACATAGTAAGTGAAGGGTGATCTGCAGGACCAAAACAATTCAATTTATTTCTTACCAGTGCGGTGTGGCATATACCCACATCTCACTAAACATTACTCGTCACAGGAAGCAGACTAGCCTAGAATAGGTTCTGAAACTAACGAGTTCAAAAACTGTGAAACCAATCATGACAGAAATCTCCTTTAAACAGCAGTTGCAAAAAAAAAAGTAATAAAAATCTGTCAGTAGAATGAGGTGCTCCTCCTGTAAGAGCCAAATACATCCCTTTTTTTTTTTTTAAGCTTACATGTCTCTCAAAGCAGTAGCTTGCTGGTGTACTACCAACCATCTTTACGCATGTTTTTCCCAAATGTGAGCATAAACCCATGAAGATACAAAGTTAGAAACTGGTATAACTACATAAATACACACATTATTCATTCATTTACTTGGGTTGAAGAAATAAATGAAGTGCTAAAATGGCCTCCTTCCATCACATGTTGTATGCTATTTGACAGGGCCCTACTGTTCTTCTTACTGCCTCAGACAGACTCATAACTAAGAATTCTAGGAAAATAACTTTTCGAAATAATTTTTTTAAAATTACTGATTAACAATTTTAAATACAGTAACTAAGTAATATCTGTACTGTTGCACAGCTAATCTCAGACTGTTTTGGTTAGTCAACAATGCAAGCTTGTTATATTGTAATCTCACGTAAAAGACTTTTTACCAGCAAAAAAAAGGTGATAAACTTTAAATGCACATGTACAATTTCATTTTACAGTTTCTGTGGCTTGAAATTAATTGTTGATGTTTAAGCAGCCGAGAATATGCCTTGTACATGTCCATATTCTTAACAAAAAAGCAAGAAATGAGAGGGAAGTTACGATTTCGCAGGTTCTCAAGTCCTCTGTAGAATGAAGCAGTTCATCATGTTTTGTTCTTCGCATCAAATTTATTTTCATGTTATCTGTCCTTAAACCAGCATTCTGATATTTCTAAACTACTTGGATGAAAAGTCACCTCCAAGCCTGCTCTTGTCTGTTCTATGCAAATTAGAATTCTTACATGATGGAGCTCATTATTTGACCCTACTCAGATATTCATACACATAAGTACTCTGCAAATCTGTTTCATTTTGAGAAGCATTTGGGGTGGTTTGTTTGTTTTGCATTAGATCACTATACCTTGTATTCTTGTTTCTTTAGTGTTTTTGCTTGCTTAATAAAGAACAAGGTTCCCAGTTGCTACCACTTCAATTACAAAATATGTTTTCATGGCTTTTAAGGTAGCAAATATTTGTAACAATACTAAAGCAAACCACTCCTACAATAGCAGGACACCCTCTCACTAAATTAAACGTTATGTTAAAGGAAACTGAACATATACTGGAAGCATACATTGTTGCCTCTTTACAGTAAAGGCCCTCAAACACAGAACACCAAATTTTGTCCTTTCAAGAAACACATGAAAGCAGAAAATGAACACCCATGTACAGACTGGCAAAGACCACTAGGTAGGATCTGTTTCTTCAAAATACTTTTAAAATGCTACTTGATTTAATTTAGGTGAAAAAGAGGGAAATGATCTCCCGTTGTCAGAATTTTATGATGCACCCCTACATTTAGACACCTGAATAAGAGTAATTACTTATTCAGGCGCTAAGCAGCCACTAATGCCTCCAATTTCAATTGGAGCCATACGTACTCAAAGCCTCCAACCACCCTGCTGCTTATACAGGTATCTATATTTGAAAATGCTGGCCTCTGAAAGCACCCAAGTAGTACACATGCTAGAGACACAAATTATTAACGCCACAATCAGCACGAGCCACAGCCAGGATACAAACCATCCTGGGTGTGTGTCACAGAACTGAAATAAAAAGGTGCAGGCAGCCTGGCCAACAGCAACCCCCAACAACCTCTGGGTTTAGATCCCGGTTGCTACATGACAGAGTAGTGCTCTGTTCCTAAAAATTAGTCAGGAAAGGGATACCACCATGTGCTTACTCAAGCTGCTGGCGTTCTAGCTGAAGCAGTCTACTGCTTCTCAGAAAATGTATCTCTAAACAAGGATAAGATGACAGCCACAGCTATGCAGAAAGTTGTAAGCCATTAATTGTCTTTGGAAAAAAAATGCAGTCGGAATTACCTTTGCATTGCATCTCCTAGGATGGACTTAAGAATGAAGGAAACAGCTGTTATCTCAGTGGGACTGTCTTGGTTGGTTTGTGACATAATTATATGCTTGTATTTCTGGAGGGCAGCAAATTTGGTTTAGAAAGCAGAAATAATAACAAGTTGCACCACATCAACTGCCAGTGACAAAGCAAGTTGCTGGAGTGATGAAGTGGCATTACTGCACCACTTGGGAAAACCAATAATGGCATACACAGCATATAGCTTTAAGAAACCAAGAAAGCAAGCTCTGGGGAAGAAAATCACATGTACACAAATACCAATAATAAATAATAATAAAGAGAAGGTCTCTTTATTACATTATGCAGAACCTGGAAGAAATCATCATTCATCTGCCTGCCTGCTCAGTCTGTATTTTAATGTAGACTGCAAGAAATACTTTCCAACGGTCAAAAAACACAGGCATGCAGGTGGATGACCAAGTATCTGTTTTCATCAGAAATCTCAAATATAAGTGCTGAAAACCAGAATCATCAAATGAAAGACCACAAAGCAGACTAGACACATTCCAACATAAATGAAAAAAATATATATGCTTATAGATATATATATATTACATAGAAATCAGAAAAAGAGCCTCATTGTCAGCTCCTTGAGCCAAAGGAGCAACCATGCAGAAAACAGGAAACCTAATTAGCAAAAATATTCTGCTTGTGTGGCTTTCCCTTTGGAACAAAACTAGCAAGAAGAATCAAAATTGACTTTGTCCTTTTATAGGCAATTCTTGAAGAAAGTATAGTGATTACCGTAATTTTTAGTATCTCTAAAAATGTCATATTTTAATTACAAAGTGAAGTTAACCTTTATTCTCATGCACATGCTCAAAAAGGTAAAATATGGTTTATTATGAGTACATTTCAATCTGAGAGATTAACACATTACTATTTATTTTTATTGGCGGTGTGCCCAAATACCCCAGATCTGCAAAACTGATAGTAAAAAGGAAAATATTTCTGGCCTCAAAGAGAGCAGATCTATGGTTGCCTGGAATGTGTAAACAGCCAGAGCCTGTTTTACTTCCCACCCCCACTCTCACCTCCTCTACTTAACCCCTCCTAACATTAACATGCAGTGCTGCTATCAAGCAGAGGAGAGCAGAAATGTGGTAACATCAAATAACAAAATTCTTGACGTTTTAAGATGCAAGAATTTGGATTTATTGAAATGTGACGGTACCACATAAATGGCTGGAAATAAAAACAGTGCTGCACAAGACCAAAAATTTAAAAAAGGAAGAAAAAAAAAGATGAGCAATCAGCTGAGCAGGTTGACTGCTGGATGACAGACAGACCTGGTAAACACAAACTAAGAGAAACCAAATGCTCTTCTCCAGGTTATTCCTCGTGCAACTAAAGATCAGCCAGACCTGTGTTCTGTCAGAGAATACAGGTCCCAGTCCTACAAAACAGAAGGGTTATTTTCATAGAAATCTACACGATGTAATGAAACCGATGCCAAAATTTAATGTTGGTATAAATTACCTTCTGCAAAAACAGAGATCATTACTTGCATAATGATATATACACCCACAAAGTAGTAAGCCATAAAAATAAGATATCATCACATCCTTAAGAAGTTTACAATATAATTAGATCAGTGGTTTTTAAATCTCTTTAATTTGTGGACCTATAAAGTTACCTTGAATAGTAAATTTGAACAGAATGACAAAGACTTCCTTTTTTTTCCCACGTCTCTAAAACAAGAGGCGGTGCGTCCCTCAGCAGCTTGCAAGCTGTGGTTTGAACCTACAGAATTAGAGAACTGGTAACTGTTACTGCTCTTACTCACCTAGCAGCTTAAGTCTTCAAAAACAAACCAAACAAGAACTTACAAAACAAGAAAATGGCAACTGTATCATCTGAGAAAATGGCTGTATACTGTGGGAAGTCCTGAAAACCTGACAGAATCAAAGGGAAAACTTTTAAAATATGTTATTATTTTTTTCAGCGTTAGACTCTACGCCATACGTAAAGTGATGTAGAGCCTAACACTAAAATGCAGTTTCACGATGCTGTTTACAAGTAACAGGTCAAACAGCCTTCATACTTTTTTTTTTTAATTGTGTTGTTTTTATGAATGCATTTGGCTAACATTCAAAAGAAAACATCCATAGACTAATGAGGGTAAAATGCTGGCTCAAAGGAGACAGAAGCAAACGGTCTGTCAGGATAATATTTGCAAACTGCTGAAATCAATAATAAATTCAACCTAACCAAATGCAACGCATACAAACAGAAATCAAAAGGCTGAGGCAACTGGCAAATACATCGATGATGTTTCAGGCCACAGGGCATACTTCCTCACATACGTTAGTGCATTAAATAGGCTGGCAAGACATTTGCTCCAATTGAGACACCAGAGAAGTAACCATATATATTTCCAAAGACAAAAGGAACAATTAAGACAATGCTAACAGCACAGTCGTACATGTATGTAAAATTATTATTTATAGAATGAGAACTATTTATAAAACGCCCACATCATCAAATGAAAAAGAGTTGAAGCAGAAAACTTGTTTTTAAAATTAGAGCAAACTTCGTGTTTTTTTCTGCCTAATTTTTCTTACTCACTGTTGACGCGCACAGAACTACTACCCCAGAGAAAACCAGCAAGTTAAAAAAAAAACACATACACCACGCCACCAACACACAGCCATACACATTCTAGATGGTTTTTTTGTTGTTTTTTGCTTCCATTTAGGAGCAGTGAAACCTTCATGTTTATTTCCACGATGAGCATCTAACACGAAGCGTTGTGCTGCGTGCTTTCAGGCCTCTGCCTTCAAACAGAGCTTGGCGGGTGCCCAGCAAACCAGAGGCAGGACTCAGACTTCAAGAAGGCTTTGCTTAGGTTGCATCAGCTTGCTGGCTAGGAGATGGTATTCCATGCAAAGGAAGGAGAGCTAGACTGCTGAGACTCAAAAGGGAAGAGAGGAAGCACAGCTTCAGACTCCAAGCAGATCCCCCTTGCTGGGTTGGAAGGCTGCATGCAGTCTTCCCAGAGGACACGACGTCGGTAACCCTTCCAAAAAAGACAAGCACCAGGTGCTGGACTCAGCGCGCTGAGCTTTTTGGATGCAGGCCACAGCTGGCAGAAGAGTCTTTAGATTACACACCACACAGATGGACAACGACAAGAGCATCCTGCCGCTGCTTGCCAGGTGCTGCATGGGTGGCTGCGGCAAGGGTTCTTACTCCTTCTGATGTGGGTAGGCCTGAAGAACTAAAAGAACTTCTCTGGAAAAAGTCACAGGCTCTAATCACCAGCCTAAGTCGGTCGCCTTTCAAAACATGTATTTGCAACCTCTAATTGCTAAGTTTTACATTTCGCACTGCAACATATTAGTTCTATAAAAATATTAAAGGGAACCGACACAGCTTCTGCACATTTTAAAGAAACCAGGCTCTAAATGTGGACATCGTGTTTGTCAGCCACCCAAACTTCAAAGAACATTGTGAGAATTCAGATAAGAATGGCATTCAAAATAGATTATGGAAGTTCTACCCCACACACACACCAAAAAAATATACAACTGCTTACATAGGCTACAGGAGAGGAAATGGACACCACATTCTCTTATATACAGAATTACAAGAATACTAACTTTCAGTCCTAAAGCTAAAGTCACGCACATCATTAGTCAGACTTCAGAAACGGCTGGAAAATATTAACCTAACCCGCCAAGAATCTGTACTGTCATCATAGGAGGCTTGATCCTAGAAGTCTTCTGCATGTGCCAAGTAAGTTTTTGCAGTTTCAGGCCATATCTATAACTGGATCTGTTGAGTGTTCACAACACAAATGCATAACCGACTTTGTCTCAGTTGGCATTACCCATGCACTGTGGAACTCACAGGAAGAAAAACTATGAAACACCAAAAACATCTACTAAAATGAAATCTCTTAAATTTCACTAGAGACGCCAATATTAGTCAGTAGGGAAAAAAAAAGATTAAAAAAAAAGCTAAAAAGCTAGTATAGAAAGGTTGGAAAAACCCAGCAAAGCAATTTAATACCCTAAACGCAACTCTGTTATCTAAGAAAATAACTTTTGAATTAATAGATGATTAACAAATTAAAGCAGTCATTAATTCTAACCCTAAACCCATCACCAAAAGGAAGAGAACACTTTTTTCATAGTTTCTTTTTGAACTTTGCTATCCTGATTTGTACTTTGATGGAAAGTAGGATTGGACTGCAGTAAACAGAACTTTACATTCACACTTTTTAATGAACTAGCTGTAAGTAAATCAACACGTTGTTTTAATCTTTAATTTCTTCAAAGAAGTCATCCATAAAACCTTCACAGTAGTTCTGTAGGATGGGAGGCAGATCAATAAGTTACATTCTACTACAACTATCCAGCCATGAAAAAGGAGCACCCTATCAACTGTCCTGAAAAGTTGTTGAGGAACACATTTTTTCTTTTAATAGATATATATTCAAATTTACCTTAAAGGATGAAAACTAACCACATGGCAATATGAAGATACGTGAGTAAACAACCACATGTGTAGCTAATTCCCTGCAATTATCTAAGTGCTTTTTAAACATGTACAGGATACAGGACACACGACATTTTTTATTATGAGAAATTAATTTATTTCACTCTAGATTACGCGCACATACACACCCGCTATGCATGACACGCCTGATCTACAAAGCCATCATTCACTGAGCATGGTCAAACTGGCAACGTACAATGGCATTAAACATGCTGACATTAGAGAACACGAAACTTCCCACTTTCAAAAGTATTTTGTTTTAAAATCCAAAACGCACGCTGCGGGTAACGTAACAGGTATCGAGAAGAATATAATGCTTATGCTAAGCAAACTTTGAATGAAAAAAATTAATACAGCAGTGATCACATATGCACACACACACACAAAACATCAAAAGAGATACCTGCCCAGCCACACACAGACACAGTCCCTGCTATAATCACAAAATAACGCTGATAGATTAGAAGACGCTCACATACTGTATATACAACCATCATAACACTGATGAAATGCACAGGAATAAGGGTTTTGAAGGTATTATCATCTCAGGCAAGAAAAAAAATTCTGTTAAAAAAAATTCCTACAACTTTTTTGTTGGCTGCTTGACAGTCAGCAAGTGAAAACCAGTGAATCCCGGCTTTCATGGTAACCTCCTCCCACTCTTCCTCCTCCTCCGTGTAATCTGCCTGTCAAGGCCTAAACTACATTCTATTTTTTACCTAACCTCTACCCAGCATCACCAGACTGCGTAGTAAAGATGTGATGGTGGTCTCTCAGAAAAATGGATTTGAGAAAGTAAATGCTACATCAATGTTTTATTGAATTTGAGCTGTACACGACAGATTCTTTTCTCCCCCCCCAGTACTGTACGTAGGGCCATCTTCTCAGCTTGCCTTATGCTTTTTTCCAAGCACATAAAACCCCGTGAGAGTGAAGCTGGATGAATTTTTGTGATACACTGTCATGCACCGCTTTCAAATTAATTGGCTCATTTAAATTAACTGGTTATTTAAGATACTTATTGATAGAAGCAGCAGAGCGTACAGTTCGGGGTTATTCTGTAATACAAAAACAGACTCTCACAAATTCTTAATGAGCTATAATACCTGCAATCAAAGGTGATCATGAAAACGGAATTAAAGAAACTTTCATCACCTTTCACAAAGAATGACAAAATCTGTGTTGGGTGAACATCATGCAACGTTATTAAAAATTCACCTGCTCCTGTTCTTTTCTTTCATTCCGGAGAACTGGGAGAGGAAAGAAGACACGGTCCTCATTAGAATAATTTTCGTGCCTGTCTTTTCTCTGTGCCTTCCAGATCACATTATTTTAAAAGTTATAAAAAGCAAACCGAAACCAGGCCTGTATTAACTACATAAAACTACGGAAGCTTAAAAAAAAAAAAAAAAGACAACACTCATTCAAAAAGCAAAAAACACCAAACCAACAAAGCCAATCCAAAATGGAAGAGAGTTATAAGCATGTAATTGACAGCACTACCAATACCTTCTGAAAAATCAGAGATTTGCTGTGTTTCAATCAATTCTATAATCAAATTGCTTTCCTAGAGGTCTAACTCCTACACGCATGTAATAGGTACTAGAAGAGTTAAGTTTGTTTTGCAAGCACAAAAAGCCCCAGATAGATATCCTTGGAAACTAATCCCCACAATGTGAACAGCACTGTCTGTGCTCAGATCCTCTGTCCTACCCTGTCAGCAAAGCTCAACGCCATCTGGGAAGAGTGCTAGGAAAAAGGGCAATTTTGTCTCAATCTCTTTTGAGATCAGGGTTTGTATTTTACTTTTAAGCCAAACAGGAAAAAAAACAAAACAAAAAAACAGTCCCAACCTTGCAACATTTCAGTGTGCACGTAATTAAAGGGTGCTGCACCTCCGCATCTCCCCAAACCTATCAACCAGCCTAGCTTGGCCCCACATGCATTTCAGTAGATCAGCAGCACCTCAGGCACTGAAACCAATGCATGTCCCAGCTCAGGATTTGGGAGCATATTGCACATTTCTTCAGCCTTAGGATAATTCTTTTTTTTTTTTTTCCCCAAAGCTGTTTTTTGTTGTTGTTGTTTTTGTTAAGCTACCTTAAGGCTACCTAGGTGTGTGTGCATGTACACACACTAATAGGACAATTAACTCAGTTCATTAAAAAAAAAAATAACATTTGTGAAACTGATTATTGGTTAACAATCCCAACTGAGACTGCGTGCTAAAAGAAGTCTTAAATCTAATGGGTCTCTGGATGCACACATGCCCCTCCAGCAGTGACTAGACTGAAGAGACAACAGGCAACTTGTAGCTGCTGAACAACACTGAAACTATTGGACAGTTATAATCATTCTTGATTGTAAGTAACCAGCATGAATGGATTGGCAAACGCTCCATATTTAGGTTTAATTTTAGAAAGATTTCACAAACCTATTAACCATGCACTATGAAGGTCAACTCTTTTGGAAGAACTTCCTTCCAGTGATTTTGCTGTAGGCTACTGGACGGTGCTCAAACCAGCACAGACTCATCCATGGACACTTTTTATGCACAAAATGTCTAATAACAGCCATATAAATGTTAATCATAACAAGGCAACAGCATCCTCTCACCAGTGCTGTTGTAACACACGATTCTTCTGTTCAGAAATGCAAGTTGTAAGGAGTTGGCTTTACTCTTGAACTGCAGGAACTGTTCTGCAGCCCCTGCTCAGTGGGACAGGATTCACAACGAGCTGACAGTGCTACACAGCAGAGTGCCCCAGAAGCCAGAGATGTTCGTGCGGCCAGTGGGGCAGTTTGCTGCCTTCAAACAAGAGCACAACAAACGTGTTATCCTGCAGAATGACAGAGGGAATCTATCCATCAGAAGAAAATCCTCTTTGTTTTCTTGAAGACAATATCAAAGAGTATTTTCCAAGTCTTTTTAAAGCCTGAGGGAAAAAAAGGTGCTCCTTTGCCATATCAATAATTTACTCTAGGTATGAAAAAGTTGTGTTTCAGTAGGGAAAAAATAAAATAATACCTGAATTTACCGTACCTTTCCACCTAACAAAAAATAAGGTTTCACATGACAAAACAGGTTCTAAACCCACTACATAACAGCAGAAGGTCCAAAGGTAACTGAGAATTAAGGGATCGGATGAAATTTAGGTCAGTAAACGCAACCATGTTTTGAATGGCAGCAGAGAGATGTACAGAGGAACTGCTACACGTTAGTGGAGAATACTGCTTTTTTAAAAACCTGTCTCACCTTCCAAAGGCAGTCAATAAAACTTGGCACCAAATCAGACAAAAGCATCATGATAAGTAAGTATATATAATTACTCTGCATTATTAAGCTCCACGTCTGCTGGTAGGCACCCACCAGGCTTGTCGTCTTAGCATCCAGAGGCGGTGTTTTGTCCAGGTACTCTGCACACTGTGTGACTTCTTGTAGCAAATAAGGAAGATGCAACGACCAAGCCAAACTGGATTTATGCACCGCGCTTCGCTCAACTACTGAAATAATTGCTTCTTCATGCTACAGTACCACTGGCACGACTTTTTATTGCATGAATACTACAAGAAAAAAATTCTACTGTAACATCATATAAATTAATGAATTTCTATGTGCTCTCCAATTTAAATAGGATGAGCAGACATGTATTGATTGCCTGTACTACAAACAGAGAAGGTCAAGAAATGGGGTTAAACACTGTGATGCCCCTATTATTGCACAAAGTCAACACAGTGATAAAAAACGGGAGTCGAGCGACCAGATGTGCCTAACCCCAAGCCTCTTCCACTGCAGGCACACTGGGAACCAGATACCATGACAGGGTTGGTGGATGGGACCTGAACAGGGGATTATAGAGGCTGCGCAGAGACTATATGTACAGCCACATACTCTTCTCTCCTAAAGCAACAAATGAGAAAATCCATCACTCCTCACTAGAGTGCAATAATTTAAAGGCATCAATGCCACCTCAATGAAACACAAATATGCCCGAGAAAAGTAATGCGAGATGACTGTGCTCCTTAACATTCAAAAGCAGTCGTATATCCATAGTTCAGTTTGTTTTCAGTCAAGCCTGCAGAAAAAAAAATATATATTTCTACGTAATTACCAAATGTTAGCACCTATAATTTATTATTCTCTGTCTAGGATGTCCACACAAGAAAATTGATAAGAAAGATGACATTTCCTTATGAAATCGAACATTCTTATTTGATACCACTTAGTTTTTCAGCCACTCCAGTGGCTTCTCCTGCTTTTAAAACAACTCACCATCAGTCGTTCTCAAATGAAATTCCACAATATTAATGATCAGGCTGCCACAAAAATAAACAAATAAATGAAGGAATAAAATATTCTCACATCTACCAAAGAAAACTAACCTAAAATCCATATTTCACCTTTAGACATTCGTAACACTATCATTAAAATGACAGATTTTGTATTTACGGGAAGGCTGCTATTCCTACACAGAGCTGCAGTTCCAATGTTTTTGTTTAATTTCAACCAACTTGTCCAAGTAGGCCATTAGGTAGGAACCTATAAATGGCACCCAGGGGGTCTGGGTTCTTGTTGTAAAGAGGTCAGCTATTTCCTCCTAACTAAAAATAGGCAAAAGCAAGGAGGGAGAGAGGGAACGGAGTTTAATTTAGCAGCTGAGAAAGAGTTTACAAAATTACTTCCATCTTGCCTCATAATGAAGATTATGAAAAAGAATCTGCCCTCAAGAGCTACAAAACCTTATTTGTTTTACAGGCAGGCTAGTGTATGTAACTTAGAATAATACTGTGAATTAAAAGGCCTGCATGCAGCAGAGGCCAAGAGATGCCGGCACCCTGGCTGCATGGAGCAACCTGATCCATCAGTGGTGGCACCTCCAGGTGCTAACAGCCCTGCTCTCCCTACCAGGTGAGGTCACGCTGCTGTCCAGTACACAGAGCACTACCATCAGCCGATGTTCCCCTGAGTCAGTTTTTTTCCACCGTTTACCTTCCTGGTTTTCTGTCTCTCTCACTCCGATTACAACCTTTTCAGGATGAGAACTGTCATCTAGGATATTCCCCAAACGGCCCTGATTTGTACGGGGGCCCCTTGGCACTACTAAAATATAAACAACGTCAGTTCAAAACAAACTACAGCGTGAATTCTAGCACTGAACTTTAAAAGCTGTCAACAGAAGACAGCAAGAGCATGCCAAAGCATGCCAACAAAGCCCTGGGGTAGGTTCTCCAGCCAATCTCTGAGCTGAACCTAGCTCGGAGCACCACCAAATCCTAAGCGAATCTCATGGCTGACTTAGATTTCTACCAAGAAACAACACCAAAACAACACGCCGTTTGCACTCAAGCATGTTCCCATCGATACCCTCTAGGCTCAAGGATGGAAGCCTTCAGTAACTGCTGCCACCAGAGGAGTCTCAGCTGAGGAAGTTCTTCCATGAAGTGGACAACAGGTCTACTTCTGGCCCTCCTGCCATGGGGATTGGAAAAGCCCATCTGTGAATAAAAGTGAGGACCACAACTGGGAAATCTGGCAGAGCAGGAACACCAGCACGTTCCCCTTCTCTATCAATAATTTAATTGACTTTCATTCTTCTGGTACTCCTCTTGCTGAGCGTGGAGGATACTTGCCACTCGCTGAAAAGATGAACAAGGAGCTTAATTCACTGAATGTAACAGTGAACATAACTCATTGTCTGCGGTATGACAGACATCAGGCACTGGAGTTACAGAGAGGGGGAGGGCAGAGGGCACATTTAGATGACAACTTCTTTGCAGAGGGTTTTTTTTGTCATGTGAGACTTGGACAGTTGTGTTCACAAGCATGCAAAATTCTTACACCCCTCTGGTTCCAAAATGTATCTTAAGGAGAGAAAAAACAACCTTGGTTGTTCCTTAGACCACCAGAGGCGTTAAACTGAGATAAACAACAATTCCGCTCAAACCTCTACTGATTTTACCATTATTGCACATAGCCCAATAAAGGTTCTTTGCTAACATAGCAGCATCGTCCCCCTGCAGTGCTTCTTTTCCCTCTCACCCCATGCTTCCTTTTTTTTTTTTTTTTAACCATTTCTGTCACTGAGATGCAGCAAATACTGTCCCTAATTGTTAAAAACAGAATCAAAGCAGGACAAACACCACAAAAGCACAGGAGAACAGCCCTGCTCTCCTGCCATCACAGAAATCACAGAGTTATTCTAAAGCCCGCCCGGTGTCTCTGTACCCGGTGCTGCACTAACTGCAGGAGAGGAAGAGGCCTCGTGCAGGACATGCAAGCACGTGGCAAGCGAGGTGTGTGGTGGTACACCTCGTGACTGCCTCGCTTAGAGGACCGCTGATCAGTGGGCAAACGAAGGGAGACGCAGCGCTGCATTTGTCACCTGTGGAGACCTCGTGTTCGTTACTGACAAGCTATGCAGAAACATTAAGGTTGGGAAAGACCTCTAAGACCATATAGCTCAGTCGCTGACCCATCAACACCGTGCCCGCTAAACCACGGGCCCAAGCGCCACATCTACGCGTTTCTTGAACCTGCAGCCAGATTTCCGCCTGGCGCAACCTATTTATTTTCACACCATCCGCCTAAAACACCACACTCCTTTCAGTGGGGTGCCTCAGCTTCCGCGGCCCCCACGCCGGCCGTTCCCTTTCCCGTGCAACACAGCGAGGCCGGCTCCCCTCCCCCGCGGCGCTCACCGCACGTCGAGGGAAGAACACCGCTCGGGTCCCTCAGGGAGCGGCGGGACACGCGCCGGGGCAGCGCTCACTCCGAGCACCGGCTCCCAGGAACCGACGTACCAACCTAACTTTTAGGGTGTGGCTTTGTTGCTTTCCCCCTCTTTCTGTGTCGGGCGTCCACCTGGGAATCCACCGACACGGCGTTAAACAGGTCAGGGGTCACCAGCCCTTACAACACCCCGCCGCCCGGCTCCGTGTTACCCCGAGGCGCGGCCGGATGACACCCGCGGGCGGAGGGAGGGAGGGAGGAAGGGAGGGAAGGAGGTGCCCTCCGGGCCACCCCGCTCCCGCCGGCCCCGGCTCGCCGCCGGCCTCGGGGCGCGCAACAGGTCCGGAGCGCCGCGCCCTGCCCCGAGCGCTGCCTGCCCGGGGGAGGCCCCTTGTTTACCCACGCTCGGGAGCCAACTCGGCCGCGCCGCAGACCGGGATGAATGGGCTCCCCTCCCCCCTGCCCCGCACCGCGCTGCCCCGCGGCTCCCCGCGCTCTGCCCTCTCACTGAGCCCGCGGACGGCGGCGCCGGGCTCGGCGCGGGCAGCGCGGCGGCTGGCACACACACGTACGCGGCGGCCCCGCGCCCTGCCCGGGGTTCGCGCCTCGTGCCGCAAAAAAAACAGATACATACACACATATATACACGTATGTAAAAAATGAAAGCATGAGCAAAATAAAAAGAGGGAGGGAGGGAAACGAGCCGGGCTTCGCCACAACTTGGCGGTGGCGGCGGAGCCCCGGGGCTGGCAGGGCGTTCGGCACCGCACACAGCGAGCGAAGAACGCGAGGGGCAGCGGCGCTCGGCGCCCGGACACTCACCTGCGCGCGGGCGCTGCGGGCGCGGCTCCGCTCCGGGGGCGGCGGGAGAAGCCTGGGGCGGACTTTCCCTCACTTGCCGCGCATGGTGCAACTCCTGGTGCCGGGGTCCCGGCCAGCCCGCCAGCAGCCTGCGAACCCCCCCGCGCCGCCGCCGCCGCGCACGCCTCCTCCTCCCCCTCGGCGCACACAAGGAAGTCCCGGAGAGTGGGAAGGGGAGAGCGGAAAGTTTTGGGGCGGAATGGCGGCCGCGGGCGCGCGGCGGCGGCGGGAGCGGCGCTGAGGGGAGCGGGCCG
>NC_034409.1:123052552-123082850 GCF_002078875.1 Numida meleagris
GTGCACGGGAACGGGCGCGGGGCCGCTCAGCTGCGGGCACACACCCGCCGTGCCCGCGGAATGATGCAACGCGGCCGCCGCGCCGTGCGGCCGCCCCTCCCCCCGCAGCCGCCGCCGGGCGTTGTTTCCGCCTGGCGGGTCAGCGCACGGCGGAGCGGGCCTCCCTTCACCCTGCTCGGTCACCTGCGCTGCAAAGTAAATAACACGCTGACATCATCGCGGCGCCGCCGCCGTACCGCCCGGCGCCGAGTAGCTGCGCACCCGAATCCCCGCCGTGCTCCCCCACCCCATCGCATCCCGTTGCATCCCATCCCCCGCTGCTCGAGGTCCGGGTCCGGTGGCACCCGGGGCTGCAAGAGCGGGTTCCGTTCCCGGCTGACCTTGCCGTGCCGGTGGGCTTTGTCTCGCTCCGGCCCTGCGGCGTGTTCCGGGGGTATGGGCCCCGAAGCCGTTGTGTGCTGCCCCTGTGGAAAAATGTGGCGTCACCAGAGGCAGCGAAGCAGTGATGTTGCTGCGGGCACTGGGCTGTGTGCTGAACGACACCTGGGCACAGCTGGGTGCTGCTGCAGGCCAGGGTGGCTCCGTGCCGCTCTCAGCGCTCACAGAGGCACTCTGTTTCCCATTCCAAATAAGCCGCCGTTTGATTTTCAATAGTAAAAAATGTATCAGGATTCTAAGGTTTTATTACCCAACAGTGTAAGCAAACAAACTACCCCAGGCCTACGCTGAGACGCATCCAACTTTCAGCTCCTGTGACCTGCTTGCTTTGTTCCAACTCCCTTAGGCCTACAACGAGCCAAAGGCACCCCACAGTTACCACGAGCAGGGGCATCAGCAGCACCACACGTGGACCCGCAGTGAGGGGACCACCTGGCAGCAGCCTGATGCTGCTCCCCCACCTGCAGCGGGAGCAGCGGCTGTGGGGAGGCCAAGCGAGGCTCTCGCTGGGGCTTGCTGGGAACCGGGCGCTTAAGCTCCACAGCTGCAAGCCAGAGTCCTGCGGGTTCGACTCTGTGCAGCCTCTGAGCCATGCATCTGGGGTCTCACCCTGGGCAGCAAAGGGCTGCGTGGCCTTTATGCAGCTGTGTCTGAGCGTGGGGCATTCCGGGGCTGGGCACAGCCACCCATGGCCTGGCAGCCTGTGTTGCCTAGAAGCCTGTGGGCAGCCCCCACAGGGAAGGGGCTAAATGCTGGTGTAATACACAACCGGATTGTAAAGCGAGGCCTGTCAAGGAACTTGTGTTTTTCAAGCTTGGCTAAGAGCAGCAGCAGAGGGCTGAGAAAGACTTGCTTTTTTCAATGACAATGAAACAACCAACCCTATAAAGGGATGCTACAGTAAAAGAAGAGTGAATCACTGCTGTGGCTGTTCTGAAAATTTCAGCCTTTGTGTGACAGAAGGCTCTGAATCCACCCGCTATAGAAGAACCCCCCAGACTTTAAGAGTCTTTTTTCTTCTGTTTCATAACTGGTGGCACAGGGAGGGCAGCTGGCTGCAGTGCTGTGCTCCCCCAGTGCCGAATGCAGGGAGCCGGAGGTGTGGTGTCTTACCTCATCGACATGGAAACCCGACCCCGGAGCAATCACAGCCAAGGGCTAGCGGCTGGCCTACTGCAGGGATAATGGGATCACAAGACAAAATATTTTGCATTTTAAAAGATTAAAGTCATTGTTATTTTTCTCCTGCTTCGTCAAGAGGCATTGTGTTTTTAACTGTTTCTGACTGTTCCCCCCCCCCACTGTGGTTTTCTGTTCTCTGACTGTACAAATGAAAGTAAGTTCCCCTGAATGAGTGAGTCATTTAGAAATAAGTAAGTGGTTCTATGCTTATGTAGCTGTAGGTAAAACGTTCTCCTCACAAAAATGACCGAAATGCAGATAATTTGCTCTTATTATGAACTGTAAAATATGTGATCTAATGACATTTTAAAGAGAATTAGTAATAAAAACATTTTATGTGATAGTGAATACTGAACTAGAACTTCAGCCTGAATAGGTGCTGTGTATACAGCTGCAATACGTAATTCTTATGTTGAAATACAGAGGTATTCTGTACACTGAAATGCAACATGTCAGGCACTACTCTCATAGCACACTTCATTTTCCTGTTATGGTTTGTCCCACAAGATAATTTGTGGTGCGAAAGTACATTGTTATTATTATTATTATTATTTAGCACATATGCTGTGGCAAGACTTGATTCCTATTTTGTGAGCTTCTTTACGGTAGTTTTTTCAGATAAACGTTCTCACAGAGTCACTCATGTGAGCTCCACAGCATCATAAGCTTTCTCGTTCAGCCATTTGTTAATACCAAGAGTTTCAATTTTAAATGGAAATTCTGATTGACTCAGATATTGTCAGGAATTGACACTGTCATTAATATTTTTTCTTCACATATTACTTCGTTGTTTTCTTTGGACTAGACTGAAAGTTTTTGCTTAATTGATGAGCACTTGTGCAAGCAGACTTTGAGTAGAACAACATTATTTGTGAGATTCATGGACACGAGAGAAAGTATTCTATAATTGTCACGTTTCTTCAGTCTGAAGCGGAAAATAAACCAAAAAGCAAAGTGGGAGACCTAGTCACAAAGCTTTTGGAAGTCAAAACAACCAACATGTTTCTTATTTTCATGGAGAGAGCAAAGTCTTATCCTCCTTTTTTTCCTATCCCTTTTCCATCTATACTTTGTTTCACGGGCTTGTAACACCTACACTCTCTAGTGATATTTTTCATCCACCTTTTTGCGCTGTGAAGATCTGGATTCCTTGGACAGGAATTAGATCGAATCTGGTAGGAATCTGATCAGTTCTGACAGCAATTCTGATGCTATTACTCTGCTGAAGTCTCAGACTGAGACACACAGTTCATGGTTTCTTGCCTGTGCTGTTACATGATCAATGCACATCTTCCTCTGCTCAGGTACATTATGTGTTAGGTAAGTGTTAAGCCAAGATTATTATTGCTTCTGTATATAAGAATCTATTCAGTGATTCTTCTAAGATGAAATTTGCTAAATAAGTTAGGGAAACATTCTTCTTTACTATATGAAATGTACTGTTTACTATGTAGAACCTGTGTAATTGTTATTACTTAAGGTAAAATAAATCAGAAACTCTGATGTACGTAATCTGTGCTCCTCTGATCTATTTTAGTGGGCTGACACGATGGGCTGAGCTAGCTATATGGGTCTCTTAGGATACCCAGATGGAACAGATATTTTTTATGTTGCTCTAATTTACTCTTAGAGACATTTTGGCCTCCTGCCAGTCTAGGATATAGAGAACAGAGGGGTGATCATCCCTTCCCTTGTCCTCCCTCATCCGTTCAGTGTTGCATGGCCCCAGCTGTGCTTGAGCAGCGTGTGGAACAGCTCATGGTTTCAAGCCTTTCTCCTTCCTATGACAGGTTTTAGAAGGGAAAGAACTTCTAAGCAGGAGCTGGCTGCAGAGAGTGAAAAGCCTCAAGAATTATGAGGATCAGATCACCTGCAGGGATGCCAAGCTTGCACAGAAGCTGTGTTGTGGATTTGAGGGATGTTAGCCACATATAATCTCCCTGGGCTGCTCA
The DNA here is from genome assembly GCF_002078875.1 of Numida meleagris. NCBI lineage: Eukaryota > Metazoa > Chordata > Aves > Galliformes > Numididae > Numida > Numida meleagris. The sequence goes on from NC_034409.1 coordinate 123,056,125, forward strand.
GATACTCTGGAGGTGCATTAGTTCTGAAACTGGGAGTGGCTCTGGCTCACTTATAACAGAATCATAGAATTGTTTGAGTTGGAAGGGACCCTTAAAGGCTATCTAGTCCAACCCCCCTGCAATGAACAGGGACACCTACAGCTAGATCAGAGTGCTCAGAGCCCCATCCAGTCTGACCTTGAGTGTCTCCAAGGATGAGGCTTCCACCACATCTCTGGGCAACCTGTTCCAGAGTCTCACCACCCTTACTGTAAAAAACTTCTTCCTTATATCCTGTACAAATCTCCCCTATTTTAGTTTGAAACCATTTCCCCTTGTCCTGTCAGAGCAGATCCTGCTAAAGATGCCCCCTTACTTCTTTCAGCCCCCTTTAGATACTGAAAGGCCACTATCAGGTCACCTCTCAGCGTTCTCTTCTCCAGGCTGAACAGCCCCAGCTCTCTCAGCCTGTCCTCGTGGGAGAGGCATTCCATCCCTTGGATCACTTTCGTGGCTCTCCTCTGGACGTGCTCCAGCAGGTCCATGTCTCTCCTGTACTGAGGACTCCACATCTGGACACAGTACTCCAGGTGAGGCCTCACCAGTGCAGAGCAGAGGGGCAGGATCACCTCCCTCGACATGCTGGCCATGCTTCTTTTGATGCTCATTGTGGACTTCCAGTACTTGAAGGGAGTGTGTAAACAGGAGGGGGGATGACTGTTTACATGGATGGATAGTGATAGGACACGGGGGAGTGGTTTTAAACTAAGATAGGGGAGGTTTGGGTTAGATGTTAGGAGGAAGTTAGTGATGCACTGGAACAGGTTGCCCATGGAGGTTGTGGATGCCCCATCCCTGGATGCATTCAAGGCCAGGCTGGATGTGGCTCTGGGCAGCCTGGTCTAGTGGTTGGCAACCCTGCCCATGGCAGGGGGGTGGAAACTAGATGGTCATTATGGTCCTTTTCAACCCAGGCCATTCTATGATTCTATGCAGCCCAGGATACGGTCGGCTTTCTGGGCTGCGAGGACACATTGCTGGCTCATGTCCAGCTTGCTATCCACCAGTACCTCCAAGTCCTTTTCGGCAGGGCTGCTCTCAATCTTTTCATCCCCCAGCTTACATTGGTAGTGGAGGTTGCCATGACCCACGTGCAAGACCTGGCACTTAGGTTTGTTGAACATCACAAGGTTCACCTGGCCCCACTGCTAGAGCCTCTCTTGGTCTCTCTGGATAGCATCCCATCCCTCAGGTGTGTCAGTCACACCTCACAACTTCTCCAGGTGGCTCTATACAGGTAGGAGCCTTAAGCCTGCCAGTGGAGAACTTCTAATCTTCCTGAAGAGCTGTTGTTAACACAGAGTACAGGAGCAGCCCAGTGGAGAATTTATCAGGAAACCCTCAACACAGGTCCAGTGAACACAGAGGAGCAAGCAAATGAGTTTCATGCAACCAGAGTGGCTATGCTCAAATGATCATGTAGCTTGGTGCAAGTGCAAAGATGAAACAGTGCTTGCAGGGGCCAAACATCTGCATTGCACTAACAGTAGCCTCCAGATGCATCTTGGGCCTGGGGCTGGTCGAGTAGACTGCCTGGCTGTCAGCTGGAGTGCCTGGGGCATGCTCCCAAGGCACATCTGCTGGCTTAACTTCATCCCAGAGGAAACCCAGTTCTCATGCTCAGAAACCACTCTGCTGTTGTGTATACCAAAGTAAGGCAAGTAGGGAGAATCAGGAGATTCATTTTAGAAGTGCAGACCTGATTCAAACTAAAACTGCTGTAGATGAAGTCACTGATAATTCCCTGTTTCTACTGACATTACATGGTATAATATTTTACGCTTTTAAAGGTTCCTCTTAATTCAGTGGGATCACTCAGGATTCAAAGCATGAGTCACTGCTCTGAAATGCAGGACATATGGGTTTCTTCCCTTGCCAACTGCAAAACTTTGGGTTCAAGAATTCTAAAATGACTTTTTTTCTTTACAGTCCCCATAGCTACTTAAGCATGCAAGGTATGCTACATCATTTCTAGATGCAAAGTGCCATTTTTAGGACTGTGAAGGATTCTGAAAAGCTCATATAAGTGATGTTAATGCTGGCACAAAACTTACTGAATGGGAGTGCCTCATGTGGTGCCATGGCCAAAAGAGCGGCTGTGATTTCTGGATACCCAAAAACGGAAATGTAAGGAGGGAAAACAGAGGTTATACTGTCTCTGTGTTTGGCACTGGTACGACTACTCCTAAAGTAGTCCCATTCGATTATCTACACTTCAAGAGGGATGATGATAAATTGGAGAGACTACACAGAAGAGTACTGATGATGACTTAAAGGATTGGAAAATGGCACATTTTCAAAGATAGTGATCTGTTTAACTTATCAATGAAGTAACTTAACCATTTAGAAGAATGAATGCGTGGGAAAAGAGCTAACAGAGGACTTTTCAATCTATCTTGCAGCTGTGGGGAGAATCTACAGCTGGATGTTAAAGACGAAATAGCAAACAAAGTTTGTAAGAATAGAGAAAACTAACCAATGAAGCAAATGGTATAGATCTTTAACTGGATTGTTAGCTCAGGCACAGCTACTGCGTTTCAAAGAACACTAGGAAGTGCTGTGGCATTATTATGACTTTATATGCTAAGAATAATCCATGGCAATGGCAATTTTACTCTTCAAAAACAGGCTTCTGAGAAGTGGTATTTTTGAAGAGCCAAATGTCTGGTTGGCTAACTAATTAACTATCAATGTATTTAACACACATTTCCAATAAAACTCAATATCCTAACAACAGAGGAAGTTTGCTTTGCCTTCCGAATTTGCACACACATTGTTTCTACACGTGCTTGCAAAGTAACTGTCTTCCTATTTTAAATAGAAATACCTTCATATAAAGCAAATGTATTTATCTGAAGGTGGGGTTGGTTTTTTTTTTCATATGCCAAAAGTTTTCTCAAGGACTTTATCCAAGAAAGAATATTCAGAGAAACATGTAACATCAGAAACCTCTTTAGCTAGTACAAGGCTGATGAGTCAGACCTGTTTTTCAGTCTTAATTTTCATTTGACTGTAGCCGACTTCATGCAGTTTACAACCTCTGTTCATCGGGCCCAGTGGTCTATATGGACATGAATAAAAGTGTGTAAAAGGGAGGTGAAACTCAGCACATTTTCATGATTAAATTTAAGATACAGTACCAGGAAATTTTTAATAGGCAGTGTTTCAGTATTTGAAATGCACTGTTAGTAGATACTTAAAAATTCAAAGCATACTTCCAGATTCCACACTCCATTCAGCTGTATTTAAAAACTGAGTATTTAAATGAAGATGTTCAGGCATCAAATCTATTTTAGTCTGTCTTGTTCCCACTGAAATCGACAGTGGTTATGCCACTGCTTCAACAGGAGTATAATAAGGCCCTTCACTGTCAATGCCTTACTAATACTGGAAAAACAGTGGATAGAAAAGGAATGAATGCCCCTCTATTAAGTAATCTTTTTTTTATACTATCATAGTTCCTAAAAGATTGAGTTATTTGAAAGATTGAGCAGTGAGGGAGAAACAGGTTCAATAACTCAGTTCAAATCTCTACTGCGACAAAAAGTGATTCCTTTAATTCTTTACTGTCCTTATTTTCTAAATTTCATATTCCTACTTCATCTGTCAGTGCTAGTGACCTAGAATTTCCTTCCTCCTTCCCTCTTCCTTCCCTCTTCCTCTCCTCTTCCAATATGAAGTCTCACTGTATTAGCCTGAGGTCGCATATATTTGCTGCACTCCCCACATCGCACAGATTCTACAGTTTTATTGAATTCTACAGTGCTGATATTTTTTCCTCACTTATTTCAGCATCTCCTTTAATGCTGGAATTAGAAGCACCAGTTAGGAAAGACAGTAGAAATGAGGTAGTTCCTGTACGCTCCTCAGACATCTTCCTTGAACTTCTGCTAATGTGGCTAAGTTTAACAATGAATTCTGAGACTTCTAAAATCAGACTTGACAGCTCTGACTTCAAACTACATCTTCCTCTGCATCGTGTCATGGTAAATTTGTGACTGGCAATATTTTCATAAGCTGCAGTTGCTTATGATTCCTTTATGTAATTGGCTTGATGCAGGCTACTGGCTTTTTAAGGATTTTATTGATGAAGAGGGGAAAAGTAACAGAATATGGTGCTTTGTACTTTTTACAGAAAACTCTCCTGTTATTTTATTTTCAAGATTTTTAAACTTTTCATTTAAATTAAATCAACATTTTCTAACAAATAATATAAATCTGTGAGTCCACTTCAAATATTCTGAGGCTTCATTATAAAATTGTTTCTATACTTATCCTTAGACTTGAATTAGCTCTTCAGCCCTAAGTTTTTTCTATTTCTTTTAGAGGACAGTAAGCATCTATTTCTAGCTTATATAAATGACATCTAGAGCTCTGTCAGCCATGAAACAATGGAAAAAAAATAACTGAGATATGTGAGGTGAGCCCAGAATTTTCATAAATATACCAAAAGTGGAACCGAAAGTACTCTTTGGTACACAGTGATTAAGATTACTCTGGTTTTTTTGTTTGGTTGTTTTTTTAAAGAAAACTTTGAATTGAAAATAGCCATTGTGTACTTAATCAGAAATTGAATGCTTTTGAAAGGAAAGTTAGATGGAAAGTCAACATCTACTGAAACATTTTTCTTCTTGTTCTACTGTACCACTAACTGCCGTCTTTTCCATTTCTATTTGTTAACAAGTTTAGGTTAAGCTCTCTGTGATAAGAATATAGATGGTGTCTTTACATATTTGTGGTGGTTTTGTCTGCTCAGTCACTTGTTTCCCAATTAGAACTTGAAGGGGGGCAGATGCCGAAATTACGTTACGCAAAAGTAGCTACAAAAATATGCAATACAAAGAATGTTTGTAAGAAAAAAATACTATGATTAAAAACTCATCAGATAATGTAGCACCTAATTTCAGCACTAAGTGTTCACAGAATCAGCTTCAAGATGAAGGTAGGAGTATTGGTCTGTAACTTTCAAGTCGGAGAAAAGGTTGGATGTTTTTAGGTCTCAGTTTTACAAATCCCCATCCCTTAAGCTGAACTTGGACTTAGCTGGAAGTGAGAGCCACTACAAGATTTCCAGATATCATGCAGTTTCAGTAACAGTCTACATTTGCTCTCCTCAATGTTTATATTTACTGTTGTATCAGTAATGAGTAGCTCAGCTAGAAGGATTTATCAGCAATCTAGAGCCATCTGACCATGTGCAACTGGAGTATGGTCACTAAATAGAATTTAATTACTTTTTATCTCTTTCCTTCACCCAGTGCTACAAGAATATAAACAGCTTGCCTTCCATAAGGATGAGCTGCAAGGGAAGCTTCCTGATTGCTCACAAAGACACAGATCGTCTGAATTTTTCTGGTATGGTATATGTTAACTGTGCTTGTTATCTTCTTTTGCTAAGTCTATAAATTACTGCAAAAAAGCAAATGCAACTATCAGATTTATAAACCAAAACAAAGACATGAAATTACTTATTTTTGCATGTTATTTGAAGGTTCACAACCACGAATGGATATTTATGTATATGTATCATCAACAAACACACAGACATAACACATGTACATATTTCGTAGAATGACTTACATTGGAAGGGACCTTAAAGATAATCCAGTTCCAAACCCCTGCCAGAACCCCAGACTCCTTCTCTGCAGGGCTGCTCTCCATGAGTTCTTCTCTCAGTCTGTACACATATCTGGGATGGCCTCAACCCATGTGCACCACTTTTCGCTTGGAAAATTAGGATCTCATTAGGATCACATGTGCCCGCTTCTCAAGCTTGTCCAGGTTCCTTTGGATGGCATAACTTCCTTCTCTCTTATCAACTGCACCAGTCAGCTAGGTGTCATCAGTAAACTTGCTGAGGGTGCACTCAATCCCACTGTTTATGCCATTGATAAAGATACTGAAGAATACCAGTCCTGACGCCACTCATCACCAGTTTCCACCTGGACATAGAGCGTTTGACCACAACTCTCTGGCTGTGACCATCCAACCAATTCTTTATACACTGAATAGTCCACCCTTCAACTCAGAGATAGACATGTAGTCTGGGACCATGTCAAAGGCCTTGCCACAGCCCAGGTAGATGACATCTGTTGTAACTTTTTGCTGCTGAACCCAGAGAATATACATGGAAGTTTGTGTGCATGTGTGCGTACACATTTCCCTCAGAGAAAGAAGTTTCCAACAGGGTGCTCTCATGGAGGATTAAGTGGTGGAATGAGCCTTCCAATCTGATGGAGGTGCTGGACTGAATCAGAAAGGGCAAGTTTCCTGAAGGTCTGTGTCACCAGCGTGGAAAAAGCTGTGCATGCATGTGTGTACCTCTCTGCCAGCTGGCACAAGGCCCCCTGCAGGTGCTTGCTCTCATACGTCCTTAGGAACAGCCATTGCAAACTTATTGTATTTTTCCTAAAATGGATTGCTAATGCTTTAGAAATACTGTCCACAAAAGGTGGAGTCAGATGAATGCTTCTAATTATTGCAAAAATTGGTGTGTTTATATGACCCACCAGCAGTTCAATTAAGTATTTTCTGTACATTTTATTTGTACCTGGCAGAACAATTTCCTTGCTGAAGTACATCAGTGAGTGGGAGACACTGCATTTAACAAAGTGAATTAGAAAACGTTTGCGGAGTTTGGATTTTTTTTTTTCCTTATACTTTGTGTAAAATTTGAAAAGAAAAGCAAATTTCAACCCTGAGTTTGAAGAGGCCTCACTCTCACATATTCTACACTGACTGCCATTTTCTTTCAAACCCAAAGCCTCTACAGCTGTGAAGGAGTGGGAGCTTAAAACAGGAAAATAATGTAAAGTCCAGCAGATCCCAAATTCTCAGTACAGAGTTTCCTCCAGCTTGTGAAAGTTTTGGGATGTAGTGCTGGCTTTATTAAAATTTGTGTTAAAATGACCATAGACTTCATAACAATACACATCTAACCTCAAAGTTTATTTTTCAGTACTAAAAATAGCACATTTGGAAACATATGAGATTTCATTCTACCAAAAACACGCAGCATTTAATCAAAGAAAATAGGTTAATAAATGAACTTATAGAGGGAAAACCAGGGAGGCACGAGCATACATCATAAGAAATGAACACTTCTTTCTTCCTAAAGTGTCTGCACACAAAGTAACCATTAAAGTAATATGCACCATGGGCAAACTTTCCAATGAAGTTTCTAAAATTATTTTTATTTGTATTTACAGTTTTGTTTTCATTTATGTTTTAGGATTTGATTGTTTTCCCTGTCTCATTAGGAGCCTGTTGGCTCAGTCAGGCCAAAACATCTCATTTCCTTTTTAAAAGAGATGTACAGTTGCTGAATAATTTATATTGTATTCATAGGATGAATCACAAGTGCTGGTGCTTCTCACCCTCCAAATCTGAACACTTTCCATATTAATAATACATTCACCCTTCCTATCCCCTGTGAAATGAGGTGAGGACAATGTCTTGCAGAGAAAATGGCAAAGGCATGAAGCACAGGTTTCAAAAATGTTGACTGCAGGTACACAGTGTCTAGCCAGTAAGGACATTTCGACTGTGAGCAGTTCCTATGGCTGCAGGCAGTGTGAGCGACCCTTTGGGAGAAGTACATACAGCTCACTCATGATGGCTCCTTGCACATGCTCCTTGCAAGAAAGTGTCCTTTCATGAGGGTGATCACAGCTTGGCACAGTGTCAAGAGTGGACAGGGCCCTGCTTCTTTGCAGGTGTTCAGTGCATGGCTGAGCCACCCACTCTCACTCCACACTGGGCCCTGTTTTGGGCAGGGGATGGGGCATGTGGCCCCTTTCAACCCAATTTCGTGTGATCCTGTCACTCTAAATTTGCACAAAACTCCACCAGAGCAAAGGAGGTGGGACTAGAGCAGTACTTCTGCCCAAACCAGGATATCCTCGGAGGCCACATTTCTGAGATTCTTACGTGATGGCAAAGTATTTGTTTTACCTCGCCCTAAGAGTCTGCTAAAAGGCAAAACCATCCTATACATGCCGAGGGGGGAAAGGCAGGAGTTCAACACTTCCAACAACAATAAAAAAGGAGAATATTTGTTTAGAAATGTGAGTCTGAATTTAGCGACCTAGTATTAATCAGACAGGTCTGAAAATGATGGCCAAATTATAAATAGAGCAGCAAGGCACCGCGTGCAAAAATACGTTTGTATTTGCATTATAAATTTTATACAAATAGAAAAAAAAAACCCTGAAATGTTTCAGGCTTGAATTCCAGCTGCTGTGTTAACACGAAACCTGCTCTTTTGGCTGCTATTTTTCATTCCTGTGTCTGTGACTGCTGGTCTGGGAATGGCCACCTCTTGCACTGCAGAATCCTCCCTGCCTGGCTCACAGCTGTTCTTCTGCTCTGTGCAGGAGAGACCAGGACCAAGTCCAGAGGCTCTTACTGCAGTCTACCCCTTTCCCTGCTAAAACCTGGTGTGGAATCATTAACAGGTGGGTTCCTGCTGAGATATTTGGGCTTAGAATGGCTGCAGCTACCTGTAAGAATATATCATTTGGGCAAAATTTGTAGGTTTCCTGCCTATGCTTGTGGGTGAGCAAACTGCAACAGCTCAGAGCCACCACTAGTTTAGAGACAGATGCAACGGCTGTCAGACCCCAATTTGCTCTGCAGCTACTGCTTTATGGAGCCCTTTATGACCTTATCTTTCCATAAGAAGTTCTGTGGATTTTTTGAAGAGCTAATTTAAAATTTAAAAAAAAACCACCAAAAAAAAGTCAAAAATGCAGACAGGAACATATGGAGATTTTTATATACCTTTCAAACTAAGTAAGTATGTGTGCTCCCCAAACCTGCTCCCTCCCCCCCCCCAGAAAAAGAAAAATAGAAAGGAAAAGAAAGGTGAATTCATAGCTTGGTCATTATTCAAACTCATTCATCCTCTGAAGGAACAAGTATGGAAAAATATATTTTTCTTCAAGGATTTTTTTTCTGGTTTTTATGTAATACCCATTAAAGAAAATGCATCAGGCATGATGTGAGCTCTGTTGTCTCCTTATCACTTTCTAGCCATTTTCCAGCTCATCTTGTCTCTCTTTGCTACTGCTAATGTACTATTTTCTGCTCCTGTGCTCTTCCTAAGGTTCTTTGACATTTGCACATTTATTCCCTAAACTGTAGCAGCATGTCCCCATTAAAAATAAAGTGCCTTATCATATTGTTCCTGATGCTGAAATCACGTAGTGTTTGCTTGGGAAGCTGTTAGAGTCAATAGGGATGCCTAGAGACTGCCTGGTGCTCCATGCATCAGTGCTGGGCTCTTGGAGCCGTGGTGAGGGGCAGTTGCTGGTCTCGCTTCTAGATGAAGTAGCTGGCTGCTGGCTTCTTTTCTCTGTTTTGCATTCTTTCATCTATTTCAAAGAATAACGTTACAGATTCAATCGCTCCTTGTCCTTCCTATCACCATTGTAACCCTTTCCTGCCTTAATTTGCTCACTGTGGGGGCATCAGCTCCAGTTTTCCTACACGCACAAACATATGGGCTCAAGATGTGAGCCGGCCTCGCAGAAAGAGATTGCATTTTTTACTTTCCCTGAACCTGAATAAGCAATTGTCACAATCCAAGCTATTGTGCCAAATTAAAATAAAAAAGTTATAAAATGGGGGACTGTGTATGGGTGGCAAAACCGGGTGCTACGTAAATGTTGCGCAGAGCAAGAATATGCTTATTAAATAGGCAACAGAGAATTAGAGGAAACTATTTCAGTTTACATTCAAGTACGTTATGGGACTGTTTATAGGGCCCAGAAGAACTTCCCGAGCATTAACACATGTTGTATGAGACGCAGAGGTGGTAGAATTTATATAAAGGTGAATAGACATGTAAAACCAGAATAACTTGTTAGCATTTACGTTGTTGTTGCCTGGAGGGTATGGCAACTGTTTCACCCACCTTTAGAAACTCATTCAGCGTGTTTTTTTCCTACAGTGTGGATTAAAAGACAGCATTTTTGTAAGGTCAGGGAACAATGTCACTGATAAATCAAGCTAAACTTATTCTGTTCTTTTAGAATATTGAAGGACATGTGAGAACCATGTAGAAAAAGGCATTTTTATTAATAATGGATTATGAAAGAAGGAGAGGAAGGTCAGGTTCATGTTCTTTTTCCTTCCCTTTAATTATAAAGATCAAATGATGCATATATCTCTGGAAAGTAAGAGGGGGAAGTTTCCCATTTGTGTCATGATAGAAATTCATCCTGTATTGCCCTTCTCTGGGTGATTCCTCTGAGTCTCCGGCTTCTAGACAGAGGAGATCAAGCAAGGATAACGGCATCAGAAAAACCTATGCAAATAAATGCCGAGTAATGAAAAGAAGGCGAGTTTCATTTACACTGTTTGGTTTTGATTTTAACTCAACTACTGAAAAACACTCAAGAGAAAATTTCTCTGTCTCTCTTTCTTCAGGGCAGAAAAAGTTCAAAGTGAACATGTGAGGTCTCCAATGACTCCTCAAGCAAGATTACGAGAGCATTAGCCTTCCTGGTAGCTTAAAGGTAAGAAAACAAGAAGAAAATCCTTTCCTCTGACACATTTTATCACACATTTTATCATCTTTATAAATTATTGAGAAATGCACCAATTAATAGTTTATCTTTTAAAGCATTCTTATCTAGACTTCTGAACAAATAGAGGAATGGATAGGCATTCATCCATTTTTATTACTTTTTTTCCCATGTTAGGGAGCGCTATACATTTCCATGAACTGCAACAAATGGTCCTATTTGCTATGGGATTTGCTCTCAGCTGGGACAGAGACTGTACTATGTCTTCACTATCAAAAAGATGTGTGTTTTAACGCAGGGGAGTCAATATGCCTTGCTATTCTGTTCTAAATTCCCAGTAATATCAAGTATTATTACGCTCAGCAAGACCAGCACTAAACTTGACTATGAACATAGCTTTGCTCATGCATTTTTGGATAAAAACAAGAGATATTTGTTTCCTGGAGGATTTTAATGAAAAACCAACCAACAAAAAAACCCAACCAAACAAAACAGAAAATCTATTGTCTTACAAAAGCAACAAAACAACCCTCTCTTTTAGAGGCAATAGTGAAATTTAAGGTTGATCAGAAACAGAGGAGGACAAAAGATCTCTCTGTTGACTCATCTTGTGCACCATGACATCTTGGCTTTCACTCTGCACCCACTGAATGAATTCTGTCATTTTAGAATATGGCCATCATTTCAACAAATGCACATAGCTATGAATCTCCTACAGTCAGAGGTGTTATGGAACTTATAGGGGTTAAAACCTTGACCTTTTACACTTTTGCATTTGTCCATCAATATCATTACTTCTCATTTTTCAACTGTCCACAGAAGCATGATTTTTCATAGTATTTAATTATTGCTTATATTGACATCTCCCACCAAAGCCTGAACACTCAAGATTAATTCATGTATAGGATTTATGCACCATTTAGAATTTCTTTATTTTATCATTAGGCCTTGGTGGTGACTGGAACTTAGCCTAGGGGCCACCTGAAGCAATGCCTGTAAAATTAAAATGACAGACCCTGTAGATGGAGGAGTTCCTTGTGTCACAGAAAAAGTTTTGTTCAATATATTTAAGTCAGCTCTCCAAACCAAGTTGTCCAGATAAAAGACATGAATTTTGCTAGAGTGACTGCGTCTATATTTGGGTTTTGGTATCATTTGAAGGTAAACTAGCAAGATATTTCAACATAGATCAGCCTTTTGCTTCCATCTTAAGACAAAGCCTATATACAATTTTAAACCTGAATAAAGAGAAAGGAGACTGTGGCGATAGTTGAGTTTGGTTGTCCCTATTTAAGTCAGGCAGAAGTGTCCACTGTGGGTGAACTGTGATTCAGATTGCTCACCTTTAAGTTGAAGAGCCTCCATCAGGAAATATGGTTCTAAGTAGATGTGTGTGGGAGAATGACATTAACACCTTGTACTGAAGGAACTATTCTCTCAGTCCCTTTTCACAGCTGACTAAACATAAACGGCACTGGTTTAACAAAGAGACACAGATGGCAGAACTGATTATAGTCCACACTGAATAAGGAGATTGATTCAACAAGGTAAATGAAGGTCAGATTAATCATGGATCACTTTTCCCTTACCCACCAAATCCTTTACACTACATTATATGCTTGACTGTATTATATTTCTAACATTTCGGTCCAAAGCATGGATTCTCCACCAGCCTCATTAGCCTTTGGAGCAGACTGTCGACGGTTTACGGGCGTTAGGCCTGATTCCGTGACAAAGGGGACGGGGGACCCAAGGGCCCACGTCCCGGGAAAAGGGGAAAGGGGAAAAGGGTAGGGAGATGGCCCTGAGAGCAAAGAACAGCGGCAACAATCTGAGGAGAAACAAACTAATTTACTAAATACGATATCGGAATGCAAAACAACACACTATAATACAATATAATTACAATTTAAGCTGATAAATCCAATACAGAGAGAGAGAATGTCCCAAAATCAAGGTAGGCCTTACTCTACTACCGACGATAAGACGGCTGGAGAGCGAGGTGCTGCCAAGACGAGAGACGGCGGAAAAAGGGACGAGGTCTCGTGATCTGCAAGTTTTTATACTGCGAGCTTCTATCTTTTCCCTCCGGCTGGAAAATGGTAACAAAGGAGCAAAGTACCGTGGGGACTGTAGTAGTCCTTCTCTTCTGAGAACTAGGTATATCCACTACATGATGTTATGATGTGGAATACCAATAACCGAAAATCACAAAACCATGACACAGACTCTTCTGTCTTTGAGGTTTCTACCAGTGTCACCTCTACTGTATGAGCGGTCAGTGCAAAAATACATTAAAAGAGCAAGAGAAAAGCACAATTTTAAAGGTATCGGTATCTTTATTCAAGCTACACTGAAGAGTCATATTATCCACAGCATGAAAGATTCCCATATTTAACTGGGCAGGTACGTACTTTAAAAGATCATTTATCAGTTACTTTTACTAGATGTTCTAACAGCTCAGATCACCTAATTTTGGCTCCAAGTTAGAGGTAAAGGATAGCATAAATTTCAAAGACCCTTCTCTGGTATTGCTTTAAGATAATCCTTTTTGTTCTACTAAATTGTTTCCCAATTACTCTAGAAAGTTTGACTACATTTGAGAAGACAGGAACCTCAGGAAAAACTATTGGCATTTGACACTTTTAGAAAAATATTTTTAATTAAGATTTTTGTCACACTGTGAATATTAAGCATTATAACTATTTACAACACGGCCAAGACGACAGTGCTCAGAACTGTTTCTGCGAAGCTGACAGGACTTCTGACTATTTTAATGATAGCATAACACTGTTCAATGAATTTTACATGGAAAAAATATGATGAGTGGCCACTTCAAACTCTAATTTGGGCCACTGTTTCTGAAATACACCTGAAAATTCTTGGAAATCACAGAGATAGACTTGAAAGCAAGATAAACAGTACGCATGCATTGCACAGTGCAGCATGCTGTGGAATCTCTCTAAAAAGAATGACTGCTTCACAGCAATTCCTTCTGCTTCCAGAAGCCAAAATGAATTTGCCTAACTTTGTACAACTCCACAGCGTTCAGGATAGATACGTCTATAGGTTTTATTGGAAGGTACTTTGTGTACATTGTCCATTTAAATCAGAATGGGAATTTAACTGCAGGGTAACTAACGCAGAGACAGTTTGAAGAAAAAGTAGGTTAGAAGCCTCTAATAGGACCATAGGAAATGCTTTAAAAGTATTTACTGAAGTTCCTTCAGTTTGGCCTGAAATCATCCTAATTAAGCGTGTCAAAAGTAATCCAAGCATGACCACAATAAAGATTTATTTATTTGGATGGTGGGGGAAGGAAGAAAGAAAAGATATAAAACTCAGAAATTCCAGCATGCATTTTGGATCTGGTCTTTTGGAAACATTTGTCTAGAAACAGAGGAAGGGAAGAGAAAGAAGCCAGAGAAAATGAAACATAAAGAGAAGGGTAAACATGGCTAGCTTGCAAATCAGAGTGGTTTGAGATGCATGAAGAAACAGGAGCCAGGTTTGTAGTCAGGATGCAAATAACTTAAAAAATAAAGCACAGAACATAATAGCTCTCTCCAAAAGTGAAGAGAGAAAAAAATACAGGGAAGATGAGCAGGATATGTCATAGGTAAAAGCAAGAGTTACAAGAAGGCTGCGAGACTGTTGTTTGGCAGAATATGCTTGGACAATTTTGATTTTCACACATCCTGTCGGTGGATGTAGGCATTTTCTGCTTTGGCTGTAGTTTACTCAGACGTGTAATGGAAAGAAGAAAAGATACTCTTAGGATGTTAAATACAGTCTTTCAAAAAATGTGAATAGAAGTATGCCTAAATCACGGGCTGCTTTTAAGGTCTGAAGGAAAACATATACATTCAGGAAATAGTATAAATTGGCTTAACTATATTTGATGGGAATATAGCCATTTATCTCTGGTAACATTCAGCTCTTTTTTTTGCTCATGCTGTGCTAAGACTTTTCATGCTGTCCGGGTGATGCTATTAATGTAGTGTTAACAGTTTATTGAAACACACCTGGCTGGATTCAAATACTTATTCAGAGACACTGGAAGCGCTTTACCACAAAGGTATTCAGAACTGGCTGTAGCATGTTTGGCATCATGGAAGACCACACCCTTTGTGTTCATCTTAAATAGAGTTGATGTCTCGCATTTTGTTTGATAGTTTTGCATGCAATGGCTCCGATGAAGTAGAACGCAAGGTTACTAATGAGAAATTTTACAAAGAGCTGACAGTACTAGAGGGCATTTGTGTAACAACAGGGCAGACATCTAGACTTCAGGGCAATGTAAGCCTCCTTGGACAAGGACTACAGTTTTCATTACTGTATGATTAACACACTGTGTCTTCAGGCCTGGCTCTGTGGCAGGAACACTTAGCCATTTTCACCATCTGAATAATATAATACATTGTGTATGCATATATGAAAATTCTAGCCACATTTTGAACTAGCATTTATTTCACAGCATGGAAGTAAATTCTAGTAAATGAACAGAAAAAGTCATTTGCTTTTGAATATTGCTAAAGTAGACCTTTTGATGAAAGAAGTATTACAAACCCTCTGAGCTCTTTATTCTCAGATTGCTCCTGCAGACAGGACACATACTGTAGCAGGGATGAATACAGGGAAATCTCTATCTGTTATTGAGACAGAACAGTCCTCCTGGGCTTCCCTAGCACTGAGTGAGGGAGGAAGTAGGAATGAGGTGGCCTCTATCACCATAAGCCCCCACTACAAAAAAGTCTTTAGGAAAGTTAATTTCCCAGAAGACAAGGTTTTACTTGAGATTGCAGAATCAACTTAAAACCACATGATGACTTAAATAAAAAGCTTGTATGAAATGAAATTAATAGGGGAAAGATTGAAACATAGGACATTACAAATACAAAATGGACTTATTAGGAACACATAAAAATATCCAGCCTTTTCAGTGGGTTTCCTAGAGAACAGTTCCACCTGATGGTGGATCATCCTAGACACTGAAAGTATCTGTGCTAATAATGCGTGCAGATAACAGAAACTGGCGGGGTAGTAAACAAGGAAAAAAGTTAGCTGTGCTGTGCAAGCTGAGTGACTTAATCAGCCTGTCACAATGAGCATGGTTCATTTTAATAAAATGAAATAGAAAAAAATACATACAGAGCAAAATTGCAAGCTCTGGTTTGAGAATGGTAGACTGCCACAGCAAGCAGTTGCTTGGGGAGTTATTTAGTAATCTGTGGTAAACACCTCGAGGTGAGGAGGCACTCCATGGAAAAGAAAGCAAATCCACAGATGTTTCCAGTGCATATCTTGGAGGTACAAGATAGGGTACCAAGCAGAAAAGTGATTGTGCCCATACAGGTAATGCCGCATGTACAATGCTCTGTCCAAGGGGGAGAGTTGCACTTCAGGATGAAATCAGAAATGAGAAAAAGAAAAATGCATAAAATAATGTAAAAACTGCAAGGAATTGCATTATATCCAAGGAATTAAACTTATAACTTTAGAAGAGGACTATTGATAGACTTTTACATACTGAGCAGCTGTTTGATGGCTGAGCCTTCTGACCTTTCCACAAAGGCATAATAAAATCCAATCACTGTGAAGTGGAGTTTGAGAAATTGAGCTTCTGAATAAGGTGTAATTAAAATGATTAACACCTAGCATGGTCTTGGTATTGGATGTTCTTCTATTCTGCCATCATGGTTTAGCATCTCAAGTAAAACTGAGACATATACATCCAGTCACAATTTCAGATTTTACTTCAATTTATGGAAGAAAACCTACATGTTCTTACTAAAGAAACACACACACACACCCCAACAGAAGTCGCTAAGAAACATCTCTACATGAATTCAATAGTCTTGCTCCTTATCCATTTGTTGATTTTATATTAGTGATCATACCAAACAGTGAATGCAAAGAATCATACGATGATAAGAATAAAAGCATTATTCTTTACATCTTTTTTCTTTACAAGTGAACATAAGTGAAGCCTGCAATAATATTCTACTACAAACCCATTACTGGTCCATAGTAAAATACTTAATCTTAATTTACTTGATCTTTAATTTTAACTTCTATATAGCAAGGATGACAGATCACTGAACAGGTTGCACAGAGAGGTGTGGAGTCGTCTCTCTGTGGAGATATTCAAGACCCATCTGGGCTCCAACTTGTGCAACCTGTTGTATGGAACCTGCTTTAGCAGGGGGTTGGACTTGATGATCTCGAGATCCCCTCCAAGCCCTGCAATTCCATCATACTGTGATTCTGTGAAATTTAATCACATTATCTGTTTATTTTGGCTTTTTTTAGTGTTAGAGCATATCTCAAACCACCAATCGATCCGTCAGTGGTTTATTTCAGATTGCCAGGCTTATTTTGTCCTCTGGTTCTTAACACATCTATAAAATAGATGTGTCTATTATAAATTGAGGAAAAATAGATCATCATAAATACCACATGTAGTACTGCAGACAAAACTTTCCTCATCGCTACATGTCTTTGTTTCTTGCTTTTGAAGAGATTGTGGTTTCAGATGAAAATACTGAAAAACCTTCAGGATAATGTCACGTTGTATCAAACACTAAAATCATGCCAGATAATTAAACTTGCTTGCTATTTTGAGGACTGACACTCAGTAATGTTCAGAGTCACCCTTATTTCACAGCTGTATCATTTCATATGACTGTCACTATTTTTGAAGTTGAACACTTCAATTTAATAAACTGACTGTATGGAATTGCAGTTAACTCTGTCAAATGCATAAAGCACAAGTTCATTTAATTTTATTTGCAATGTCAATTTTTATACCTTCCTCCTTGAGCAGGTGTTCCAGAACAGAGCGTTGTCCCCCACTTCGTACTGCAGGGCTTGACATGTGCCTGTTCTAAAAACCTCCCTAGAAATACATAAAGGATAGATTAACCTTTGTAATGTAACTTTTGTGGACACATGACGATGTCTTTATAAGACAGGATCCAGCTTGTAGGCTATTTACACTTTTAGAAGAGTAATCTTTGCAAAAAGAAACGTTGAGCTGATATGGTAGATTCTACTCAATGTGCTGTTAATCTGTATGATACAGAATTCAAGTTATTCTTTAGCATTCACATACACGTGAGCCAATGTGATGCTTTAGTGATTGCCAGGAGTTGGGCTTTGCTAACAACAACATAGCAAATAGGCTGTACTGATGACACCAGCAGGTTGATTACTTCCCCATTTGTCACTCAGCTCCCCTTCCTCCCTACTAGAAGTTTTTCCCCAGTGGAAGTAGTAAGATCCCCTAGGACCTAAAATCTTGCTTGTGAAATTAACACTTTCATAGAGAACCTTCAATGAGAGCCAAACAAATTGTTTAATTCTGTAGCAATCAGAAAGATGAACACAATAGAAAAGGCATTACAAAACAGGTGGAAGGACCAGCATGATAACAAGGTGCTATAAAGGAAGCAAAATAGATTGCTCACCTGTATCAGCAGATTCTGGGTTCACAGGGAAAGCTTTCACCAAGGAGAAATCTCCAGAAAGAGATCCTTTCTCAGTGGCAGTCAGCCCTTAAATGAGGCCTAAGAGGGGTGCAGCCAGGCTCCACCCCTTTGGGTCACACAGGTGAATTGCCTTCACCTGTGCTCCCAGGGCTGACCAGGTCTTTCCTCCAGGTGCTCAATCAGTGGTTCAGGCTGTGACTCAACAGTTCCTGTACACTCTTCCGCTAGCAAAATATTCTTTTAAAATATTTGGATATTAACCTGACTGCTAAGAAGAAAATGACTTGAGTCAGCACCATGACATCTGCTCTATAATTGTGCAAGGCAACAAAAAGCTAAAAGATAACGTTTCAAAGAAAAATACTCCTGTGTGATTGCTGTGCATGGCATTATTATTATGGTTTCATTGTTGTTTTGTGTGTGTGTATGAATGTTAAAATCCTTGGAATTTAACATAGTAAAATACCTTACAATCTGTCCCAGAAAGTTATGAATCATTAGATGAATTTAGCTTGGCAAAGAGAGTTAAAGAGAAACTAAACACCTCTGTGTGTGTATGTTCGTGTCTGGGAGTGTCTGCCTGTGTGACTTGTGCGTTAGCTTTTCTGGTGGAGGAGTATTTATTTAGTAAATCATAATCAGACAAATCTGGGATTTAAATGGGGCTCTGGCCAGAAGATGAGACATCTTGCTATCTGTTCTGATCAGGACAGAAACATCAAATCTTTTTGGTAAATTGCTCCAGCAAACAAATTCTAGAAGAATTTAGAATAAAAATAGGCACAACTTGTCTAGTGAGATTAATTAATCACTGAACCTTCTTACTAAAGTGTAATGGAGTTTTAAAAACTGTACCTCCTGATCAGAATGTACAGTGTTCTGTATGATATATTGTAGTTTAGCTAAGGATTATGAGCTTATGGTAAGAATGTATGGAGAGAGTCTGCTCTGTCTATGGGATGATCTTTAGGCCTTAAAAATGTCCAAAATAATTAAGAATGCTTTGAAATAATACTGAGCTTACTTATATATGGACCATGGCCAGTGCCTTTGCTGAGAAATAAATGCTGCAATCCATATATTCCCCTGGCCAAATTCTGTGGACCCTCATCTTGTTCCCTGCCCTCTATGACGCCCTGCTCAACTCGCACAAAGGCCCTGATCTCATCCTGTGATGTGCAGTAGTGACACAAGCAAAGCTCCAGATGTTCCGGCTTAGGTCTTTTTGGAGAGGAAGTTCTGCATTAGTTTCATCAAACGTGTGCGTTGAGAAGGAAGAGGCCTGCTGACGGTGCTTGCGTGAGTGGGAGGCAGGATCAGGTGTCCTCCAGAGGTCCTTTCTAACCAACACTTTTACGATCCTCTGAGTTTCCTTGCTCAGCATCACTCAATATTGTCAGGCCAGCCTCTAAATCTGGGTTCAAACACTGAGGTGTGTTTTTGTTGCTTACAGGCTCCATGAGTGCTGGTCCTATGTACTTAGTGCTTTACACCGCATTGTCAAGTATGATAATTCAGACTGATGACAAAGGGTGGGCAGTTTCCTCCACAGTTATGTGGAGATTTTAAATGGAGGTTTAAAAAAATCATTTAAGTGTCTAATTCTGAACATTCAGATCATGAAATATTGATTTGAAGTGCCATGCTTGGCGCTGGTTTTAAGTTTTTCCTCATTAGAATTATTGTAAATGCTTTGTTGAAAACAAGATCTAACATTTCCTGCCTAGAAATTCAGTCATGAAAATATGTAAAATGAAATTTTACAGTCCAAAAAGCTGGCATAAATGTCAGTGTCTGTATTTGCACTGTTGTGCTCCATATGCTCCCAGAGCAGGACAACAATACAATGCAGTCCTTCTTTGATGGGTGAAAACAAATTTAGTTTTTTTTTTAAAAATCATCCTCATTTAAAAAGCCACTAGTTGTAGAATGGATTAAATAATTAATCAAAGGAAAAGCAGAATCTGTTGTTGCGCAAGGAAACACAGAGAGCATTAACTCCACACTAAAATAAAGACAGCAAATCATACTTAAGAAAGAACTACAAATAGTAAGACTTTTTTGTAATCGTCAAAAAAATATATTTTTAACATGTATGTGTATATTAAGAAATCCTGCTCTTTTAATATCCATGAGAGAACTAAAGGTGCCTGGGAAAATAAATCATGAGAGAATTTGAGTACTGGCTGCCGCAGAGCCCAGAGAAGGTTTGGACAATGCTTTGGAAAAGTGAAGTGTTGTGGAAAATATTACAGTGTTGTGGAAGAAGTAATAGTTTATTAAACATAAGGGCTGCAAAAATGAAATGATGTGAGGTCTGGCAAATGTTTTCTTTTTAAAGCTAAGCATCCCGCTCATCCAAAAATATGCTAGAAGGACCCAGAGCTGGTTTGAAGACGGGCAGCTGTGCATGCCTGCTGAGCACAACAGTCAGAGGGAATTAGTGCAGAGCTGCCCTCAGTGCTTCTCTGATGCCGATTACAGCCATTTTTGTCTGCGAGTACAACAACAGTGATAAAGAAAACATTTTCAGAGAGTTCCTGTATATCTTTCAGGATTTCTTTTAGAAGCGGTTGCCAGTGTTTACCACTCTGCAAAAAGAAATTGAAACAATGTTCTTAAATGGCACTAGACACCCTGCCAGTGCTTTGTTTTATTACTTTGTTGCAGGGTAACAGTCTGTGCCCAAACCTGCACTTGTGTGTGCTCTTGTCCATTGACCTTGTCTGTGCCCCGTGGGGGCTGGGGCTCAAGATTGACGGCAAAACCAGGGGCTGATGCCACTGTGAGCACTGGTGCTCTAAATGGCAGGCCTGGAGTACAAGCCCGTAGGAGCAGTATGTGAAGCACACCTATAGTTGCAGTACAGCAGAGCTAGCATGCGGCTAATTTGGGGGCTAATAGCATTACGGCAGAAGAAGAAGGAAACATTCCATATTCCTGTCATTCTTAATGAATATGCATGTCATTGGAGTGCTTTGCAAAAGCTATTCTCATTTAAATACTAGTTGCTATGAATTAGCATTGGTTTGTTAAATTGAAACATTTTGTGTAATTCTCAGTTTATAATTGGATGAATTTTACCCTAAAATCCCATAAATAAGATAGAATATGACTTTTTTTGTTTTGTTTTTAGATCTTGCAATGTGTCAGGCATTGCTTCACACGGTGTGGTAAAGCCAGGCAGTGGGCTGGGGCAAATGAATTTTGAACACATCATTAAGCAAATAGGAATGTGTGTTGAAATGAAAGGAAAAACAAGTTTCCAGAGTCTAAATTTCAGAGCTAGAGCTCTTTAGGGTACCTCGCCCCATAGAAAGGTGGCTGTTTCCTACAGCTTGGCCTCTCCAACATTAATGGCTGTGGTGACAGCTTGATATGAGAATCTGACAAAAACGAGTGAGGGCAGGAGAGGACTCTGCAGTGGAAAAGCTGTTCTGCAGAATCTAGAGGAGAACCCTAAATAATTGACATAAATGGTCTATGTGTCTGAAGACAGCAGGTGTTGAGTGGGCTAGATATATATCATTCCCTAAATAAAATGCATGTCAAGAAACAAAATTAGACCCTCATCCTAGAGGTATATTCTTCCACCATCAGTACTAAAAAGCCAGCAATATATTTTCTATCATCCAGAGTTAATAAAAAATAGCTACATTCATGAGCAAAGTAATGAAAAATACCCTAAAGTTGCGGACAAGCATCACCTTTATCTCTGCTTGGCAAATGCCAGTTGTTTCAAAGCTGCAACTGTAAATGTTGTGGCTGTGACTGCAGCTATGTCACTTACATTAAGAAACATGGTAGCTGAATTGCAAATGTTAGATGTTTCTCCAGAAGTGGAAACTTTGTAAAGGAAATGCATGTTTTTGGCATGGCTACTGTCATTTGCTGCTGACATCAGCTTAGATCGGGCATTGCAAAACATCCTGAAAGAGCACAGCATTCCTTTATGGATTGCTTTGGAAAAGAGATTGCCTCTGTGGGATGACAAAGAGAGGATTCAGCAATTTCCTTCTAGGCTTATTTCCTTCTATATCACAATAACTAATGAAGAGAACTGAACAAAACCATCTCCAGCTGAAGTTTTGAGAGTGAAGAAAGAACGGCAAAAGCTTCTCTAAACAACTGAATTGCTTTGTTTTGATTAAGGGATGCTTAAATAGCATCCATGGGACTCCAGAGGGTGGATTTGCCCTCGCTATTAGCTATGGCGCTTGGTGGTCCCTGCAGGCAGCTCTGGCTGCTTGCTGGCCACTTGGTGTGCTCACACAGACACATGCAGCCAGCACTGTGGTGCTGCTCCCTCAGGCATGGGGGTATCCCTTTGTGTAAAATTATCAGCACCACCCGAACCTGATACCACCATAGAATTCTGAACAGCAGTGACATCACTCCAAAACCTCTCTCTGTGGTCCCTCACAGAGGCCTCATGCTCCTGAGGCTCACCCAGGCCCCTTGGGCCCTGCCCCATGGCCCCCTGTGCAGGGAGGCCTCACACAGGCCTCAGGGCCGAGCGCAGATAACAGAAAACTTTCCTTTGCCCTTGAGTTCAGAGACATTTAAAAACTAAACATAAGACATTCAAGTGTTGCAACAAGCAATTTTGCAATCATCAATCATTTTGGGAATGGCCTTCAAAACACAGCAAGAGGCATGTTTCAACACCAAATTATCACAATTGAGGCAAGGAAAAAGAGGGAATATGCCATGTTTCCATAAATTCCCAGTCACAGTGGTTTGGGTTATGGCCAGTTAATTCATTCAAGTATACTGTTAGAAGCCACTAACAGAGTGGCAAGCCTATCTTTAAGAAGGATTTTTCTGGTCTCTTTTAGTGAAATTTTGGTTTCTATGCACTATGAAAACATACTTTATTGTGGAACATTTTCAATGTCCTTCATCTGTCTACTTTTCAGAGAGTTATAATTCACTGTATTATATTCAGCTATTCTCTGCCTTTATGATTTGCTATTTCCTTCAGTATTTTTTGTCCCAAACCTATATGATTTGCTGTTAGCAATTAGTTAGATTTGATGTCATTTCTCTACATTTATACCGAGACTTTCTTTCCATTTGCACTACAGTGAAACCATAAACATTTGTCATTTTACACCAATTTCAGATCTAATAAAAACATAGAGCAATAAGGCTATTGTTATAAAATTAATGAAAAGAGATCTCCCTATAGATAGCAATGAAGTGGAAGAAATTAACATAAAACTATTAAGAAAAGAAATACTTTACTGTATACAACATCTATTTTACAACAACTACAATTGTAATAGCACTTCAGAGTACAAGTTCAAAGAGTTTACTGCTCTATTTCAGATGCTGTGCAATTCAGAACTTGATTCCAAGTGGATAAGGGCATTGAGGGATGATGCAGGGGGACGCGTTACTCACCAACACCCAGTGTTCATCCTGCTGCAGTTAGGTTCTGTTGGAATAATTGAATTTTAGGTTGCCAATCTTTGCATTGCTCTGGCACAGCAGCAGTGAAATAGCATACCTCAATAACATTTTGAGAGGTGAAACAGGAGGCAGAGTAATGAGGAAGCAGAAATGAAAGGTGAATTTTTCAGAGGTTGAGGAGAGGTTGGATATCAAATAGAAGAAGTTCCAGTCCTTCAGGAGAGGAGTGGAAATGTGACATAGCAAGAATTGCCCTACCAAGAACCTCTGCTCTTTTGGTAGAAATACAGCTTGAAAATAACTTTGTTATTCTCCAGACTCCATGCTCTCTGACCTAGTCACAGTCACTAAAAGGAGTGGGGAGCTTATGGAGGGAGCTGTTAGGAGTGCATGACTAAGCTACGAAAATAAGGAGATATTAGAGGGCAAACAGAGGACTGTTGGCTCAGACAGAATTTCTGCTGATGACAAACCAGGGTTTTTGCCTGTGTGAGGATATCAGGCTTTGTCCTAGTAATTTAGAGAAAAAAATGTGTAGATGAGCTTAGAATCCACTTGCAGTTACACAGCAGTAAATTCAGATCAACTTCGTTCATTGACTTCGTTGGTGTTGCTCTAGATTTATATCAACTTCAACAAGAGCTTATAATGGTCTACTGAGAATTTAAACTTCGTGCTTGAATGTGCAAGGATGAGAATTGGCTGAGCTACTCAGGCTCAGCACAGACCATTGTACCCAAAGAGGAAGAGGAACTTTTTGCTGCTGCCCTTATTGTGCTTCTTGGACTATTAAATTCTTCTCCTGCTCCAAATGTATCTGTAAGAACGAAAAACTTGTAACTACAAATGGGCTATCAATTATTTAGTGCTCCTGAGCTCATTCTTAGGATAATATCCAAGGGCTCACAGTTATTAATTTTGCATATTGCATGAACGGGTTAGGTGACCCATTAGGCTCCTCAGTTGTCACTTTGTTCATTCCTAGAATCTATTATAGCAGAGATGTACAGCATATTCCTTAATTTATTATCATAACAGATTGTATTGGTGCATTAAATACTTCTCTAATAATCAGTGGGCACACCACCTCTGCTTCCCATGCTTGAAGATAAGCCCTCCATTAGTAAATTTCTGTAAATGAGGCTCTCTGAAGAAGAGAAGCAATGTGAGCAACCTATTTGGAATCACCTGTGTTCACCCAAATGCCAGCTGAGGATGCCAGGAATTCAAAATCAAGTCCATTATTTCTGGATGTTCACATGCATGCCTGCTGCACGAGCTTTGTGCCAAGAAAGGATCATCTCGTGAGGTAGCCTTGTGAAATAAGATAGCTCCTATCTCTATAACATGTGTCTGATTTCCATAGTCTATTTTTTTCTCGTTATCTCTGATATGTAGAGGCAGCTGTAAACTGTCAAACCAGGCATCTGAGCAGAAAAGATTTTTGTTTCAGGCACTACTATTTGTGCCTTAGAAAAGGTTATCCTGCATTGGAACCCCCGCAGATATGAGCATTTGCTAGCTGATGACCCTCAGAGTATTACTGTTACATCATATGCCGAATTTACATCTGCACTTATGTATTTATTTTTGATAGGCAAGGCACCTAATGAGACAATTGAGTCAAAAGAAGTTAGGCACAGTGCCCACAGAGGCTTCCTTCTGAACTTTACTAAGCATATGTGTACCTTAGGCAACACTGCAAATCCTTTCCCTGAACTGCTCTTAGCCATTAAGGGAAAGTATGTTTACCCTAAGGAACTTAAAGGCTGTATTAATGTTCATTCCTGAAAAGGGAGAAAACTGTTGAGATTCCTTTCTACAAAGTCACTAACATTAAGTTTCAGGCAGGGAAGAAATTCAAAGAAGTATCTTCTTATTTGATCTCTTTTTTCCCCTGTGCCCGAGCAGTTGACTTGGTTTCCCCACTCAGCTCTGCTACAGTTACCAGCTTGTACGATATGGTAAAGGCTGGCTTTAATATTTAATAAATATTTTCTTTGAGAAAAAGAACTCTTGGCTAAAGTTCTAGTCCTTTGCATTTTGAAGCAGCAATTAAACAATTAAATTAAAGCCTGTAAAATAGCAACTTCTTCCATTATAAAACCACTAGCATCTCCACCTCTTTGAAAAGCAGTGATAAAAATGTCTCAGAAATTCTTTGAAATCAGATATCTTACAAATATCTGATCTTTGTCTTTGAGGTAGTGGAAAGAACAGAGGTTATGCAAAATCCCTGTATTCCTTCCAACCCAGAAGAGTTCAAATTTCCCAGCTTCCTAATTACCTTTGCAACATCTTCTTAGCCTTTCGGTACTTAAAGCATTACTGATACCCCGGTGCTTCAGTGCTATAGACTCATGGTTTGATCACTTAGAGAAGATAAATGTTAATTTTTCTTGTTTCATCCCATCTACTTTGTGGTCTTTGCCATCTCTTTAATTATATTCCAGATATAAACAGATTCTAGCTACACAGCTTCTCTTCTTTCAGTTTGACTTTTTTCAAAACGGCAATGTTTTTGGCTTTGGCATCAACATGAGGATAATTACCATGTGGTCTCCATTTGCTTGTAGGTTGAAGACCCCCACCCTAGATCAAACACAATTTCAGTTGACTGAAACAGCATTTCCCAGCAAATGGAAATGATGCATATCTGGCAGCTTTTCAGTGTAAAATGAGTCATCAAATCATACTGAGTTAAGTGTCTTCTCCCTTCCTTCCCCCAGCTCTTAATTCAATAACGGGTAGGCACAGAACAAAGCTTCATCTTCAGAATGTGTGCAGAACACACAGGGCTGCAAAGATAAACACTTGATTTCTGGGCAGCCATATCATGAAAGATCATATAATTTGAGTCAGATTGGGTTGAAAGTAAAATTGCAGCAAACTATTTACCAGAGTTTCTAACTGTGGAGAGAAAATTTACACTTTTCATAGTTTTTCATATTCTCTCTCTTCCTCCCTTCACTTAGTGTAGGAGTTCAGCATTGCTATTTTTTTTATTTGGCTTCTAATAAGAAACAAAGTATTGAAAAAATCCACTGCTACTCATACTTCAAATTAAAAGTGAAGTTTGGAAAAGAAAATGCTATCAGTGTTACTCTAAAAATCTCAGTGGTGAAATGTAATCTGCTCTAAGCACAGAAGTCAGAAGTGGCTCTGTAACTGTGGAGTAATATTTGTGGCAATATGTGGAATCATTATATGAAGGGAAGGGAAGGGAAGGGAAGGGAAGGGAAGGGAAGGGAAG